>NW_021680869.1:1569-4555 GCF_001412515.2 Diachasma alloeum | reverse complement strand
GAGCTCATAGCCCTGAAGATGCAGACTGCAATGTTTGCGAAACGTCGGCGCAATGCTGAAACTCAACGCGGCATCCATCCGGAAGCCAACCAAGTAATTTATACTTTTCCTCAATATTTTTTGATCAGCCTGGCACTTTGCGCCTCAATTCTAGTACAGCACTAGAATTATTCCCAGAAAATCCCCACAAAAATTCCCCGACGTTTCTCTCCGTGTAGCTTAGTCGGTAAGAGTGTACCAGGCGCGTATCTGGGAGACCCGGATTCGATTCCCGGCTCGGTGAAGCGGAAATTTTTTCTCTCTAATTTCTAATTCCCTTAGAATTTTTTTTTCTGATCTGATTCACCTGAATTCTCAGTAGACAGACGTACTTGATTGTGATTTTCACCAGCGAGTATATCGCGGCTCCTGGAACTAACAATCAAAATTCCTAGTTCGCTTGCAAGGAACACTGCGGAAGTGTCCCCCTCCGATTTCGATGAAACTTAAATATGTTATAGGGGACCCAAAAGTAAGGGACACGTATTTTTTTTAGCTGCCCATATTGGGTTTTAGGGGGTGAAAGTGCTCTCTGAAGTTGACCACCTCTCGGGGTCATTTTTCGATTGCACACATAAGGAAGCTTTTTGAAGAACTCTTTCGTAGTATATCATGAAGGTCACAAGGAATGATGAAAATGTGAATTAGAACCGTCTCCGGGGGGTGCATTATGGAGCGTAAACTACCCTTGTGAAAATTCATTTTTCTCACAGAGAAAAAACTTTTGATGGAAATCCCATCAAAAGTGTATGAAGTGAATTTGAGAGTGAATTTCTGTGGTTCCCGGTAGCTTAGTCGGTAAGAGTGCCCGGCGCGTATCTGGCAGACCGCGTTATTCCATGGGATAAATTCTATTTGAAAAAGTAGAAAAAAATACAGAATACCTGTTTTGTTTTTTTTTAATCGAAATTTAAAACTTGAAAAGTAGATTTTTCGTGAATTGCGANTTTTTTAATCGAAATTTAAAACTTAAAAAATAGATTTTTCGTGAATTGCGAAATTTCAAACTTTTTCCTGTACAAAACGAAGCTTACGGCTAATGATGAGGGAAACCATTGGGACAGGATCCAGGAGTGATGTCGGGGAGGTTAACTACCCTTTGGGGGGGGGGGAATTTTTTTTAATAAGGGAACAAAAATATCAATGAGAATTTTACGAAACAGATTTTGTTCGAAAGCATGAGACAATTCAAAGCGCATCCTGCGATTCTTTTCCCCAAATTAAAAGTGAAAGTAAAATCCGTTTTTTTTTTATTATATACAAGTCTTCGATTTTTTGGTAAATAAGAAAGAGGAGTGATGAGTCTCTGGAAGTAACACTTGGAGGCTAAATAACCTTTCTGGGAGTTACTTTTAATTATATTAGTGAACAGAATTCATTTGAAAGAGTATAGAATAATAAGAAATATCGAAATTTGAACCCATGAAAATGTCCATTGCTAGTTATATATGAATTACAACCTTTAAATTATCCGTCTACTTGTATCACAGTACCGTAGTCCGAACTAAATGGTAAGGATTGAATGAAGATCCGATATGGAAAGGAAACAATGATGGTAGTAATCCCCAAATGATGGAATTCAGAATATACATTGATATTATTATAGAAGCTCAGACCATTTATTCCTTCTAGTATTATGTTCTCAATCAGCATAGTTTCTGTCAATCAATCTACAGTATAGATAGTATTAAGGGACATAATGCCTACAAAAATGATATTCAAAAACGTGCAGCAAACAAAGTGAATTTTTGCACCATGAGCATCTGACTACTGCAATATTGGAACAGCCTTCAATATCACAGTGCGGATGAGATAATTGCCCGAATGCGAAATCGACAGAATTTTCGAATTCATCTGGTTTTTTAGAAATGTAACCACTCTGAAACCAAGCATAACGAAATAAAGTTTGATACCTTGGTGATGATAATTGATTACGGATTGAAGACTGTCCACTTTATAATATTGTTCCGCAAATGTAAATTAATATCATAGTCCATTAGGACGACACTGTCCGAAAAATGACGAACATAATTCTTCCATATCCTTAAACCATGTACGTCAAGGGGTTGAATTTTTTTTTTTTTTTTGNACGACACTGTCCGAAAAATGACGAACATAATTCTTCCATATCCTTAAACCATGTACGTCAAGGGGTTGAATTTTTCCAGTAGTATCCTTTGGTATCAACATAGTTTATTAACTATTGTTACGAATTTCCGGTCGTTAGGATTTTTTTTTTATTTGAATCCTAATTTTTGAACGCTTTAATGGGATTTTCGCGAAGCCGAAAGAGGTGATCAATCGTCGAGCGGTAGCCGATCAATACCCGACTTGCTGAAACTAGGTTGGATTATTTCTCCCTATTTTTACGTTCTCCATTTACCGAAAATTTGGCGATCACTGACTCTAATTTGGAGTATCAACAGACCTCCGGGTTTAGAAATAGCTAGTTGCCTTCACTTGACTCACCGTTTCTGTGGTTCAACTCATTTCTTGGATCAGATGTGGCGTGGCTGGGCTGGAACCCAAAATTAGGCAGGCTCCTTGTCCTTCAACGTAGTCACGTGTAGGACTCCGCTGCTCGATTCTTGGAATTTCCGTTGAATCGGAACTCTGTGACTTGCTTCGACTCACTGGTTTCAGTTTTTAATTGGGCTAACACTGGTTCTAGCTCTAAATATTTTCACTGGTTATTGAATCTAAATTGGAGAATTTAATGTATTCACTTCATTTTTAACTATTGGAGTTTAAGAATTTGAACGTCAAGAACATGGAACTGAACTGGAGCTATCGCCGATTTCTGTTATTATAAATTAATTTATACTGATCCACCAAGCATTATTGCGGAGTCTCCTGATGACGCAATCCGCAAACAGGGCGCGGGTCCGCAATCATCTTTCTAGGAAATCCCCAATAATTACTGGGTTAATCGATCAACTCCGATAGT
>NW_021680869.1:0-1416 GCF_001412515.2 Diachasma alloeum | reverse complement strand
TTCAGCCAGGGCAGACTGTTCTAAGTGACCGTATTTGGAGCACCGCTGGTGTTCTTTGATCCGTGTACTGATCTTCCTCCCGGTTTCTCCAATGCACACTTTCCCGCATGAGCAAGGAATCTCGTACACTCCTGGTGTACTCAAGGCTGGTCTTGGATCCTTCGCGCTCGGCAGCATCTGTCCGATCTTCTTTGGGGGTTGGAAGATCGTTCGGATGTTATGTTTACCGAGTACTCTGCTGATGCGTTCTGTTGTGCCTCTCAGATAGGGGAGGAGGGCCATTTTAGGTCTTTCCTGGTTTTCCTCAGGAACAGTCTCCTCTTGGAGAGATGAGAGCTTGCTCTGTAGCTTTTGCTTGACCTTTCGAATTTGTTGGATGTTATACCCATTCGTGGTCAGAGCTGTCTCAAGATGTTCAACTTCACTGTCAACGTTTGAGGGTTGAGAAATTGTAAGTGCTCTATACATGAGAGAGCTGATAACGGAGTGTTTCTGGGAGGGGTGGTGATGGGAGGTAGCATTGAGATACCTGCCTGTGTGTGTTGGCTTGCGATATACTTGGTGGCCCAGAGTGCCATCCTCATTGCGCCGAACCAGAACATCCAGANCATTGAGATACCTACCTGTGTGTGTTGGCTTGCGATATACTTGGTGGCCCAGAGTGCCATCCTCGTTGCGCCGAACCAGAACATCCAGAAAAGGAAGACATCTGTCCTGCTCAATTTCCATGGTGAACTTGATGCTCGTGTGCTGATTGTTCAAGAACTCCAGGAATTGGGCTAGACCAGTCTTTCCATGTGGCCAGATGACAAAGGTATCGTCCACATATCTGAACCACACAGAAGGTTTCTGAGGTGCTGACTTTCAGCAGGCAAATGCCATCCTTCGTCAAGCTTCGCTGAGACTGGTCAAGGAGAGACTAACAGCAGCTAAGAAGAACCTGGCCCATCTCTCCAAACAACTCCTAGATCTTCACCTGCTTCTGGCTCAGAAGTTGGAACCTCAGCGGTGGGAGACTCTTGATCGTGTTACCAATGAACAAGCAGTCCGAACAGCTGAGATGAGAACTGAGAGTCAGAGGGGTAAGTTCAGGAAGTTGATCCCCCAGGAGAAAGTCCCGACCCTCACTCACACTGTGAAGAATCTGAGCACATATGAGCTTAGTGAAGCACANCGAGACAGCGATTTACCATCTTCCTCAGGAGACCAGCAACGAGATCCGGAGAAAGTTGTCCAACATCCTCCACAAGGCCACCCCCCCTAGTGACAATATCACCAGGGAGGAACGCCTTGCACTGCGTAGTCTAAACGAAAATAATGATTTGATCATTCTTCCGGCAGACAAAGGCAATGCCACGATGGTTATTGATAAGGACGACTACTCCGGTAAGCTCAGTGCGATGTTGGGTGACTCCA
>NW_021680868.1:0-1342 GCF_001412515.2 Diachasma alloeum | reverse complement strand
CGTTTCAATGAACCGGAAAAGAATTTATAGGATGAATGACGGACTTATGTGTTTCATGTAATTAAAAATATTGTTCTTGAGTGTGACGATAGTTTTGTTAACTCACTTGATTCATCAATCTGTCTTCGAATTAGGGCATTTCTCTACATTTTTTAAAAAGATGGAAAACTGAATAATCAGAATGGCTCTAGTGTATTCAACGTAATCAACCATCAGGTTCAGTTTTTGAGCATCGAATGTTCAATTTAACGGTGAATATCCCAATTCTTAATTTTAACTTTCAAGCTTCCTTACCCTGGAAATTGGTAATTCTGGTAATCTCCCGGCCAACTGTGAATCCCACATGATTGTCCGTAACAAGGCAAGGTTTTCTTGCTTCCGTCTCCGTTGTACAGCCCATCGTGAAGTCCCAATCCGATGGCCTGGTATCTCCTCACCATCCATTGTTCGGTTTTTAGATACTGAAAAAATTGAGCAATTTTTTTAAAATATCATCCATATCAATTTTCAATGTTACGATGTTTTCTGTAGCCATCCTTTCAACTATATTTTCTAAGCTTTGTTTTCTGGATTTTCTGAAGGAAAACGATGAAGAAAATTTCACCAAAATCATAGTAGATTTCATAAGTGACTTTTCTCTGTTTCTTTGTCCTATTTATGTATAGGAAAAAAGAGCCGATTCTATGACCAGTATAGGCCTTCTACTACCAGTTTTTACTTCCCAGAGTACCCCCACTCTATGTAATTTCCACTCATATGCTTGTCCCCCATTCCAAAAATCCAGGGACAATCTTCTGGAAGACAGCGTATATTTCAGCTCCGTTCAAGGTAAACAAAGTTGTTAATAATTATTGACTCGAGGGTGGTTTTGACCTCCAATCTGTCTCAAATTACGCGTAAAAAACTAATGAATCGAATAGCCTGAGTTTGCAATAATGATTCGTAGTTTGAAATTATCGTAAATCTCAACTGAGAGTTTAGAACTTGTACGCGGGAAAGAGCTGAAAACTTAGTAATATTTTACTATTGTATTCAAACTAGTCGATAAAGGTAATTTTATCTGACAATCCTATAATATAACTTGTATTGAGAAGGAAAAGTAGCAAAGTCAATTGCATCGAAAAATGGATTAATTTCAGCTCACACGAACTGAAATTCAATTCTCTCTATTCACGTGGAATTGGAACTTTTTTCATGAATTCATTGANGCAATACCAACTACCGGCGTATATTGGTTTAGTGACACCAATGATTTGTTTTACAAGACATGAAGAAACAAACATTCAGAATTTATGATCATCTCATTGACCGATTCAATTGAGAGAACACATCAAATTATTTC
>NW_021680867.1:0-1090 GCF_001412515.2 Diachasma alloeum | reverse complement strand
GTGCAATTAAATTTTGACTAAATGTAATGCTCATTCAGCGGTAATTGAGACTATGAAAAAAACATTTCCTGGTAATTGCATTTTTGCAAAAAACGTGTTAATGCCATGNGCTATGAAAAAAACATTTCCTGGTAATTGCATTTTTGCAAAAAACGTGTTAATGCCATTTTTTTCAAATTGGCAGAACAAATTCGGAGAAGAAAAATAATTGACTTTTGATAGTGGGATTTGTCGGAGCTCAATTAAAGCTAGCTGAGACTATTTCGGAAAACTTTCTTACAAATTGGATTTTTGACAAAAAAAAGTCTTGGTGTTAACTTTTTGAAAGTTGGCTGGAAAAATGCGGAAAATTCAACATAACTATTATTGACATTCCGATTATTTACATCGTAACATGATTTTTTTAAAACACGGGTCCAGTTATAGATCAGTCCAATTTTTTAGATTGAAAAAAATTAAATTCAGTGTTTTGCAATTGAATTTCTAAAAATTCTTCTACATTTTTTAAAAATAAAATTACCCAAAAAAAAAAGTTTTTCGCAGCTCAAAACATTGGAGGCCTAGGACTATTTTCAAGATTTAAATCATTTTCCTGCTAAATCAATAATAAACAAATTGGTTTTCCTCTAAAGTCATGAGTCATCGATCTTCAAAGTATTGCAAATTACAATTGAATGATACGCGAGTTTCGAAACTCATAGTAACCTGCCCTCAATACCAATTCGTTTTTTTGCAAAAACGCAATTACCCGAATTCTTTCTGAGTAGTTTCAAATACGTTTACATGAGCTTTAAACAGTCCAATCATTAAAGGTTAATTATGTTCATCTTTACGGATTCTCTCTGGCAACTTGTAAAAAAAATTAGCATTAACAGGGTTTTTTTTTTTTCAAAAATTTATTTTGCAGGAAAGTTTTTTTGACAGCCTTCATTAGCACTGAATGAGCTTGGAATACTCGNGTTTTTTTTTTTTCAAAAATTTATTTTGCAGAAAAGTTTTTTTGACAGCCTTCATTAGCACTGAATGAGCTTGGAATACTCTAATCGTCAAAAGTTAATTATGTTCAGTTTTAAGTGCGTCATTCATACAC
>NW_021680866.1:0-1764 GCF_001412515.2 Diachasma alloeum | reverse complement strand
TAAGATTCAATTTCCGAAAAGTGGTGAAAGGGGGAGGGGCCGACAGATATTGTCGCCAAATTTCGTATTTTTACGTTTCAGACCATTCTACATAATTTCCAATGAAAATTTGAAAATGTCAAAACTGAACGATCGTAAAACTTCCATTCGGAAGCAAAAAATTAATGAGGAACTAAATCAAGTCAGAAAATTATTGATATAGGATCAAACATCAACAGTCGGTTGACGCTTAATCATATTTTCGAGCATATATCTACTCACTGTCTGTATCAATCTAATCCTTCATCCTTCGGGGGAGAACGCCAACTATCCACTATCTCTTCAATCAACTCGTTTCTCTGAGTGCTATGATCACGTCCGCGTAGATGAAAACAGTAACATTTTCTCTAACTTTCCAATGTTCCGAATTTTTTATTTTTTGGCGTTCGAGTGAAGGCTAGATAAGACCATATTTAAGGCGGAACATGAGCACAACCTCTAGGTTCAATTTCGAGCCGCAAAAATCAATTAATGGAACTATAAAAAAACTAAATTTACAGTTTTCCCCATACCAATTTCAGCAATTAGCATTACCTACGCAGTCTACCACTTATAAGTTATAACTTATCAATCCAGCTACATCAAACTCATTTCTGTATAACTTTATTACATTTCAGTACTTCAATCCTGCAAACATTCTAGTTTGAATCATTCTAGTATCCTTTTCATCATAAATCCTTGGCAGATTTTTAATTGTTCTCTCAGTACTTTCCAGAACCTCGGATCTTTGATGTGATACTTTCAGTATCTCTTTTTCTCAAACCTCTCATCTTCCCAAAAATATTTTTACAATCCTTCGATTCCTCGAATCGCTCAGCACCAACTGTCTCTTCCCTCAGCAAGTCCAACCTTCAAGGGTCAGCCCTCACCTAGACTGACCAATAAGCTTCCTTGGGCCATTCACCCTCCATTCTCACCGACTTTACCTGTATCCCCACTTCCTCGATTTTAGCTTTTACTCGATGTCCCCCACCCCTCAGAGCCACAACCATTCCTTCTTGATCGTACTTCGCCTTCATCACAATAATTTCGAGTCTTGAGTGGGAGTAGCATATAGCGGATGAAATTATAGCATCAGAATAGTTCAAACACTCTTAGCAATAGCTTCAAATGAGCATCAAATGAGCAACATATTCAGAGACTGTCGAACAGCTCTAGGATCTAAACTTCGGAATAACGATTTTGAGGTATGATTGAAGTGTATCGGGTTTTTTTAATTCGAAATCTACCACAATCACCCGGCAACGCAATATCTTATTCGGAAGCCGGAATTAAGAATTGATTGAACACCAATCAATCATCTCCCATACCTTCTTGTATTACCTTTATTTTGGGATAATTCATTCTCAAATGGCTACCAACTCTCAAATGGGCAGCTATTATTAGATTTAAAGAAAAAACGGCAAAGTGAAACGAGCCGTGACGGCTGTGGCCTGTGTTTTGTCCAGTGAAGATTCATAAATAAGGTATGTATCATTTCTCAGATTATCAATGTTTGAGTTGAAAAGGAGTGTTCAAATTTTACTTTGAGGCTGTTATGAATGACTCCAACAACCCACAATAATTACTATAGTACATACAAACCATGGCGAAATGCCAATTGATTTGAAAAATGAAGTTTGAGTGTAGAGAACAGGAAGATAAATATTCAGTTCTAATACCCGAAGAGCTTAAAAATGATCGGGTATTTCTCGACAACTTCGTTGCATACAAACTGATATGTCA
>NW_021680865.1:8832-19841 GCF_001412515.2 Diachasma alloeum | reverse complement strand
GTGCCATATCTTGAAAACGAGTGGCCACCGTGTACAAAACAAAAATTTCGTTTAATTTCATCGAAATTAAAAGAAAATAAAGTTCTACCCACTAAAATATGACACCGGAATTAGTCCCCGGCTGACACTTTGCGCCTCTTTTTCCGTGCTAACCCTAGAATTTTTCTTAAATATTTTTCACATATTGCATGATTAAATTTTCCATTGATTAATCGTGAATGACCTTATGTTGAACTATAATTTTCAATGGAATGACTCAGTATACATTCGGAAGCTGACTACCAATGAAACTGGTAGAAATGAACTAGAAAAAAAAATGGATACATGAAGTGATGTCATAAGTCTTCTGACGAATAGGCTCGCTCAACTGCTCGTTCCCTGATGATTTTAAGGTGGAAGGTATTTCTTGAGGAGATGAATTGATATCCTTATTGAAATGGCCGAACAAAATGAACATGATAATTTTCTCAGAAAACTGCAATTTATTTTGGTATAGAAAAATATCTAGGAAAGATGGGGTGGAATGTCCCCTTCTAACTTTTTGTTTTAATGTTCATTACTGAGAAACGAACTCAATAATTGAGCTTACTCTATGCTTATTACAAACGGACTGCCTATACTTTAATTTGGAAAAATTTCTATGTTATCAACACCTCAATGAGACATTAATATCTTGAAATAACGATTCAAAGTATGCAGTTAATCTCACAATCTCCTACTAATTTTTCCCAAATTATCACTAAATTTTTAGCATTTCCACTATCACTTGACACTCGGTTGGTACACTGAGAATTTTTTTTTCTCTTTCCCCAGTAAATATTCTTGCCACAGGTGATATATGTACAAAAATTTGCATTTGAGATGTGTATACTTTCTGGTAGTAAGTATATTTCGTTGGTAAAGAAAACAAAATTTCCCTCAGTGTATACCAAGGCTGTAGCGAGAAGAGTGTCGCAAACGTATTCCTTTCAGTTCTTCACATGACACTACAGTGAAGCCTCAGGAAAATTCGAGTAAATTTGACATCTCATTTTGAACCAATGATGCATTTTTTTTTATTCACATCAATCGATGCATCATCATCTTACTTACTACTTATCAGATTATGAGACTCATCGCCTCCGCGGTTTGTGAGTTATTCGCATGTAACATGAGAAATTGAAATCGTAATTTATGTCATCAGGCGATGGAAGTATTACTGAAAATATATGGCTTTATAATCAAGGGGAGGATTATAATCACATTCGTCAAATGATACTTTTATCATCTGACGAGAATTCAGCGCTAATAACATGAAAAAAATTCCCGGAAATTTCAATACTTTTACCCCAATTTTTCCCTACCACCCCTCTTCCTTCATGGTTAGAATATACAAGAATGTTAACGGCTTTTTCAACGAGCGCCCCATTTTTGGAACAAATCTATTTTTTTTTCATTGCTCAGAAAAACTTCCATGAAAATTGTATTTGAAACGTGTGCATTCTTTTTGGGAAAGTTTTTGCAATATATTTACAAAATTTCATCTCTTTATCCTGAGGAATGTAGGAGGAGATAGATTTAGAAGTTCGTGAGTTAGTCAGAAAAAGTCATTATTTCCGCTTGTTTGAAAATATTTAGAAAAATTTGCAGTTGTGAATGTAATTTGAGTGTGTATACCAAATTTCATCCTTTTATCATAAGAAGTGGTGGAGAACAAATCTTTGAAAGTTCGTGAGGGAAATAGGAAAAATCAGGCAGGGAAAGGGTTCCAATTTTTTTTTTTTTTTCAAAATAACCGAAAAAATTTTTTGCCTTCGAATGGAAGCCTTGTGATCATTGATTTTTTCGGTCTCGTAATTTTGCTTGGAAATGATGTAGAATGTCTTGGAATGTCGAGAAATAATGTTTTTAGACAATGGCTGTATGTATGTCCGGCAGTGTGGGTTGATTTTTTTGATAATTTTTACAAATAACAACGAAAAAAGGATTAAACTAAAAAATCATATGGTCTAGTTTTCGGATGCCTATCTTTTTACGGGTGATTCTAAGGTGTCAATTATCGGACATATAAAACGTCCAGTTTTCAGATGTGTTACTGAAACTGGAATTATTCTGCCGAAAACTGGCAGTACTCCGGAAACTGGGCAACCCACGTTATTTGCATTTTTCTAATTTACAGCATTGTCCCACGCTTATGTTTGAAATTTCGTGTCAATCTATCCAATACAACCTCTAATATAACGATTTTTCAGATTTTTTTTTTCATTTTTTTTCGAAAAATTCAAATTTTGCTATTTTATCAATTATTTCTATCTATGTATGTCATATAACAAACATCCATGTTTTTTTAAACCTCAGTTTATGTAATGATTGAAGAAATGACAGCACTTGAAATTGAAAAAAAAAAAAAAAAAATTGTCATATTGCGGAGATTGTACTGTAAGAGTAGATTCCTTGAAACGTTACTTTATGGTCAGAATGATGAAAAATATTGTTCGTCATCCAGCCAGAATAGAAAACTGAACCCGATCATTGATATGCAGGAAAACTTGAGGGAAATATCCGATGAATTTTGAAGATCGATGGGAGGACAATTTCTTCAGTTCTGATTTCAGCTGATCAGGGTGCAATACTCGGGGTTACGTGACACATTTCAACAAAATACGGGGAATATCTGTCAAATTCGTAAACAATTGTTTAAAAAAAAAAAAAAATCGTAAACAAGCAATGAAAAGGCCACAAGGAAATTATCAGCCTGATAATTTCCCTGGCGCTGGGGAAATTATCATGTTATGGAAAAACTGGTAGTCATCCCATTCGAAAGCTTATTACCAATGAAATTGGTAGAGAAAAAAAAACAAAAATGTACAAAATGACTGCTCGTTTTTAGGTGAGCCTCCCCTTTATTATTTGTTGGTTCGAAGTATATTATCCATGGAATCCGTTAGAAAACAACGAAGAAAAAATTAATCCTTCAATAGTCCCTGAATATGAATTGCACACAAGCCATCGCTTACTTCGTTTATTACCTTAATGGTGTGAATTCTTTTCACCAGTTATGCATCACGTTTTAATTTACATATGGAGTTCCACTCGTGCGAAAAATATTCTTTAACCCAGAGGGTGGCAATCGTTTCGGACGCGCAGGCATATCAACATATATTGTTGTTAACTTACCGACCTGTATTAGGCAGGAAGTTATTCAATTTTTCCACGCTCCTGATTCTTTTCAGAATTAAAGAGGACTGGAAATAGCAATTGTTCGTATGAAAATTTTCGAAACAATAAGACGCCACACAAATCCCGATGAATTTAATTTCAAGCGAATTAGGAGATTTATTTTCCAAGAATGCCAAATTTGTGAAATTGTCATTTAAATTATTTACCATGGTGTAAAGGTCTGGTCATCGCTATAATGAGGTAATTTTATTGGCATAATCCTCAAACACTGGCATGAATCATTGTAAATGCCATTTTGCAGAATTTTAATGGCTCCAAAACTGCTATAATCTCTCCGAAATTAAGTTTAAATTTTGAATTATTTATGACCGGCGAGTAACCAGTATTTTTCCTTGTATTCAGCACTTCCACTCCTCGTAAGTAGTAAAATCAACTCACGATTATCCCTTGCAATAAGTATCCCTTCCAATTCGGTCCTTGGATACTAGGCCAGACGGCGCCAGGTACCAGGCCGCCATAAACTCGAAATGTACGTCAATGGATCACTCTCTACATCTCTCGACTCCGCGGGGATCTTTAATGAGAACATAGCCCCTCCCATAATAATATTGGCCTCAACCAATCATTATCATTTTCGGAACCATTTCCGAGGACCTAGTTCTCATCCCTTCCGACTCTTCATGCGGTAGCGTATGAGTGATCACCAAAATTTCATTCAGTTTCAAACTACAACTCTTCGGAGAATCTCTCCAATGGATAGTGCATCACACATTAAGTATTGACAATTATCACCGTGAAAATCATTCAAGAATTTCCGCGTTGAATGTGACTTGTGTTTCCGCATCTCCATATCTGTATATCTGCAAGGCTCCGCTCATGTAAGGTGAGTGACAATATTCATTATACTCTTCACTCTTCTCGATACGTATAATACATATGAAAAATGAAAGGAGCCTACATTCCTAAAAAGACTCGAATATGTTTCAGAGAATTGAAGTGATCGTCGAAGTCGAATATCAGCCACTTATACAAAGTTGAAATGTATCGCATCATTCTCGTCGTCTTCCTGTAAGTAAACTCAATTTTCAATGTATCATCTGAATGAAAGAACTTTAGAAAGATGTTGGCGGAAAATATCTTCGCAGCAATACCACCCTTGTAACCGAACGGAGTTCTATCAGTTCTCTTGCATGTATGCTCCTACTTTAACTTGATATTTTATGTTGGCGATCATATAATTCATACTACATGGTTCAGTCAAGTTGAAAGAATATCCCAGAGCATGTTAACATTGTAGAAGATGATTTCTGATCTCGTGTTGTTGACGTATCGTACTGGCATCCATTTTTTTCGAATATAAATGAAGGGATCGCCAGTCCTTTTTAGAGAGTAAAATTGATATGTGACCTGCAAGTCACTTGAAATTTTTGTATTCTTCTTTCCGTTTTTTTAAACTCCACTTGCATATGAATTTGAAAATGAGCATTCTGGACATTTTTAAGGCTCATACAGACCGCAAATTCTCTTAGAAATCTAATAAAATTTAAAAAAGTCGTGCATTCAAAAGTTATAAACAATTTAATTTTTCAAATCCGAATAACTCCGGAACTATGATAGGCCAGTCAAACAAGGCTTGAATTTTGGCTGAAATGAATTTTGATAGAGGACGGATGAAAACTACATGAAAATTTGCCAAAAAATAGTGGAAAACACATACTAAGTTTATGGGGTTCCAGCAAACCGGGAAATTGTTTAAAAAAATAAAAAAACTGCAAAATTAAGTGCCCGCGCGACCTTTCTCTCTTTACGCCGACGAAACCGTTATGGATACGGAGAAAAATTATAGGACTTAATTTGTAGAGCATTAAATTTCCTACAAAAAAGTCAGTGGCGGCATATTTCTAACTTCAACCGTTCAGCCGCCAAGCGCGCTCAAAGTTGAATCACGAAATTGGTGACGTTCCGCCAATGCCGAAAAGTCCATTTTAGTGGTAAAATGGAAAAAATGAATGAAAAAGTTGATTGAAAAATTCTAAAAAAAACATGTTTTATCCTGACACTTAACAGAATGGATCCTGAGGAGGAAAAATTTTTTGAATCATTTTTCGATTTTTAGTATGTTGTCATTTTTCTAACTTTTTCATTTTTTAGTCAAAATTCACCTTAACATAACTTTTGATCCCGTTGTTCTATCAGAATAAAAAACACTGCTGATTTTTTTCCATTCTCTCCCCTTTTTTTTTCACTTTGTTGAGTTTTTCCTTAAATTTGCATAATTAACAAACTAGTTGTTAATAAAGTTGAAAAAGTGTCATTTTTTCGATATATCGTCGCCCTTGATCTTTTTTTCGTTACTTTGGGAAGCTTTGTCTCAAATATGAGCCTAACGGAACACTCATAAATTTTTTCAAATTTTTTATTGCATTTGTTAACGGAAATTTGTAATAAAAAAAAGAAAAATTTTCGATAATTTTTTCTTTCAACCTCTAAAAATTCTTTGATTTTTTTACAATTTTTTCATCCCTCGGCATTTTTTCATTTTCCCAATAGTTGATGAATGAGAATTTTTTTTAATTATAAGGGAAATTCTTGCAACGCGGCCCCCACTCCACGCGCTTTTTAGCCCCACACTCTACACGTTCTCCGCGCTGCGGAACTTCAGTAAAAATATGACTTCGTGATTTTCTCTTGGGTGTAGAAAAAAAAACGGGTTAAGTCCCTTTTTTTTAAATCAATGGCAGAGGAGCTATGTCGACATAGCTCGGTTTTTGCACTAATTTTTTTTGAGCTATGTCGATATAGCTCGGTTTTTGCACTTATTTTTTTCTGGCTATGTCGACACAGCTCGGTTTGCACTAATTTTCTTCGAGCTACACAGTAAAAATCTGGTGTTGATTTTAACATCAAATCGGTGTTAAAATCAACAATCGGTAGAGGGATGGTCAAGTATCACAAGAGTCATTTGGAGGAGAGTCATCCGTTACGAAGGCCACTAGGGGATCGGTCAAACGTGACAAGGGTCACTAGGGGGATGGTCAAGAATCACGAGGGTCACTTGAGGGTCTGTGAAACATGGCAAGGGTCACTAGGGGGATATTCAAGTATCACGAGAGTCATTTGGGGGAGAGTCATCCATCACGAGGGGTAAGTTAAACATGACGGGGGTCACTAGGGGGATGTTCGAGTATCACGACAGCCTTTTGGGAGATGTTCAACTCTGACGAGGGTCATTTGGAGGAGAGTCATCTGTCGCGAGGGTCACTAGGAGGATGTTCAAGTATCCCGTAGGTCATTTGGGGAGAGTCACCCGTTACAAGGGTCACTAGGAGGTCGGTCAAACATGGCAAGGATCACTAGAGGATCGGTAAAACGTCACAAGAATCACTATGAAGATGGTCAAATCTGACGAGGCTCACTAGAGGTATATTCAAGTATCGCAAAGGGCATTTGGGGGAGTCATTAATCATGAGGGTTACTAGAGGGTAAGTCAAACATGACGAGGGTCACTAAGGGGATTGTCAAGTATCACTAGGGTCAATTGAGAGGGTCATCCGCTACAAGGGTCATTACGGGATCGGTTAAACATGACAAGTGTCACTTGGGGAATGGGCAAGTATTATGAATCTCATTTAGGGAGAGTCATTCCTCATGAAGGTCGTTCAGGAAAGAATCATTACTTACGAGGGTCACTAGAGGGTCGGCCTAATGATCCTTGTAACGGATGACTCTCTCCCAAATGGCTTTCGTGATACTTGACCATACCCTTATAGTGACCCTCGTGACGGATGACTCTTTGTGACCTTTGTGACTTCGAATAACCCTCGTCAGTTTTGACAATCTCCCGAATGATCCTTACAACGTTTGACAGGTCCTCTGGTGACCCTCGAGACGGATGACTCTCCCCAAATGACCCTCGAGATACTTGATGATTTTCCTAATGACCCTTTCCATATTTGACCGACCCCCTAGTGACCCTTGTAACGGATGACCCTCCCCAAATGACTCACGTGATACTTGACCATCTTCCTAGTGACTCTCGCGACAGATGAGTCTTCTCTAAATGAGCCTTTCCAGGTTTGAACATCTCCCCAACGGCCCTCGTGATACTTTATCATCCCCCTAGTGACCCTCGTCATGTTTAACTTACCCCTTAGTAACCCTCGTGATGGATGACTCTCCTCCAAACGACTCTCGTAATACTTGATCAGACTCTTAGTGACCCTCGTGACAGATGATTCTTTTCCAAATTACCCTCGTCAGGTTTAAACATCTCCTAAAAGACCCTCGTGATACTTGACCATTCTCCGAGTGACCCTCGCTCGTATAACTTACCTCTTAGTAACCCTCGTGATGGATGACTCTACCCCAAATGTCCCTAGTGATACTTGAATATTCTCCTATTGATCCTCGTCACGTTCGACCGACCCTCAAAATCGAACTTTCACGGTGTCACTGCAGAGATTGACACCGCTCCCGATTTTAACGACAGACTCGGTGTTAAATTCACTCCGAAATTTCGTTTATTCTAACACCATAATCTTTCACTCCCACTCTGTGGACCCGAACACCGCGGATTTTTTACTGTGTGGGGAACATTTCGAGCTAAGTCAACTTAACTCTTCAAGTACAGAATACAATGCGAGCTAAGTCGGCGAAAATCGCTTGAAAACGGTCCCCAGAAGTTGCAATTCATTATGCTAGAAGCTCTTTCGATACTAAACGAAATCTTAGACTGAGTTCGATGAAATTCGAAAATGGACAGTCATTATCAGTTTTTCGGCTCTCCTGTAAAATTTCCTTTTTTTGACTGAACCCGGTTTACCGCTTCGCTACTGAATTTACACTGAAAATACAGCTGTTAAAACAGAAATTTGCCTTGAATTTTTGCACCATCCAATTGTTTAAAAAATCGTTTTTCATAGTTTTTTTTTTCAACACCCAAGAGGAAATCACGAATAATATTTTTACTGAAGTTCCGCAGCGCGGAGAACGTGTAGAGTGGGGGGCTCAAGCGCATGGAGTGGAGGCCGCGCGGCGAAAATTTCTCTTATAATTGAAAAAAATTCCCATTCGTCAACTATTGGAAAAATGAAAAAATGCCAAGTGATAAAACGATTGGAAGAAAAATCAAAGAATTTTTAGAAGTTGAAAAAAAAGAATAATCGAGATTTCTTCTTTTTTTATTAAAAATTTCCGTTAACCCCTCACGTACGGGCTCGATGCGTCGCGGAGTGTCCGTAACGGCCGGGGCCACGCGGAGACCGTGAAGCGGATGTTTGAAAATTCAATAAATTTCGAAATAATCGATGAAAAATTATAAAATCGATTTCATAGGTGAGGTCAGCATGTTAACTTTGTATGCTTGAGTCTCAAATTTGTCCGACTTGCGCCATGTCTNTCCGTTAACCCCTCACGTACGGGCTCGATGCGTCGCGGAGTGTCCGTAACAGCCGGGGCCACGCGGAGACCGTGAAGCGGATGTTTGAAAATTCAATAAATTTCGAAATAATCGATGAAAAATTATAAAATAGATTTCATAGGTGAGGTCAGCATGTTAACTTTGTATGACTTGAGTCTCAAATTTGTCCGACTTGCGCCATGTCCGTCGCATTTGTGGTTACAGAAACGACCGATATACTTTTATTCATTTATATAAAAAAAACAAATCATTGGATCATTTTTTTTTCTACACCAACCAGTAGGTAGATCCTTGAAGAACTCATGAAATTAATTTCCAAATTTTCCTTTGAGATTTCTTCGATTAACGAGAGCATAGAAGCATTGCGACGGGAAAATTTTAATTGCAATTTTTTAACACTGTTTAAAAATATTAATCTTGTGAAAAAAATATAAAAGTCAGGTATGGGGATATTCTACAATGTCTTCCCTTCGAAAATCCATTTGATTTTCTCTTCCATCATGGATAGTTTTCAAGATATTAATTTTTCTATCTTGCGCGGTGGGGTCGGTATGGTATACCGACCCNATATTAATCTTGTGAAAAAAATATAAAAGTCAGGTATGGGGATATTCTACAATGTCTCCCCTTCGAAAATCCATTTGATTTTCTCTTCCATCATGGATAGTTTTCAAGATATTAATTTTTCTATCTTGCGCGGTGGGGTCGGTATACCATACCGACCCCACGGCCGTTAGGACAAGAACTGAGGTCGGTATGGTATATGGAGCCCGTACGTGAGGGGTTAACAAATGCAATGAAAAATTTGAAAAACTTCATGAGTGTTCCGTTAGGTTCATATTTGAGATAAAGCTTCTCGAAGTAATCAAAAAATGATCAAAGGCGACGATATATCGAAAAAATGGCACTTTTTCAACTTTATCAACAAATAGTTTGTTAACATATGAGCTAGGAAAGTTTTTTCTGGGCGTATGACGAACAATATTTTTCTCCGCTCCGCTCCGAGTCCGTAAAACTCTGCCGTCCGGCCGGAATGCCAAAATAGAGAGTTTTTCATTCATTGTATCCTTTCTCGGTAATAAGCCTCCCACGTTTTTTCACTCAAAAATTGCCAGTCAACTATAAGTTTTCCTTCTCCGCAACCTTTTAGACTCAATCTGATGTTTAGCTTCTACATTTGGATCACTTTCTCCTGGGGTATCTGTCGGTACTCTGATACACTTCATCTCCACGAATGTTCCTTAATTTTGAGTGTTGTCTCTGACAAATATACTCGTCTTTTGAGCCCATTCTGCCAGAAAATCGATCTCGTTTCATATTCAATTTCTGTCATAAGTTTCCCATTTCAATGATACATTTTCACTACCTCAATCCCTGTTTGAAGTTAATGAACATGCGAACGTGCGTAAACCTGGCAGTGAAAATAGCGGAATCAAATTTTGACAATTGGATAATTGAAAGCTCATTTAGAGCTAATTGAAGCTATGAAAAACAATTCCCTGCTGATTGCATATTTGCAAAAATCGTGGTGATGCTAAATTTTTTTCAAGTTGGCAGGAAAAATCTGTAGAAATTAACATATCTACCTTTTGATGATTGAACTATTCAAAGCTTATTTAGAGCTAATGAGAGCTATGAAAACAAAGTTTGCTGCTAATTGCATTGAGAAAAAAAATGTGTCAATGTCAATTTTTTTTCAAGTTGGCAGAAAAAATTCGTAAAAATGAACGTAATTAACATTTGATGATTGGATTATTTGAAGCTCATGTAAACGTAATTGAAACTACTCGAAAAAAAATCTCCCTAATTGCGTTTTTGGAAAAAAAAACCGAGTTAGTGTTGAAGGGAGGTTACTATGAGTTGCGAAAGTTGCGTATTATCCCATTGAGATTTGCAATACTTTGAAGATCGATGACTTATGACTAACAACGAATATGTAGAGCAAAACAAATTCGTTTATGATTGATTTCGCAGGAAAATTATTAAAATCTTGAAAATTGTCCCAGCTTAAAACTCAGTCCCTGCAAAAAACTTTTTTTCTTTCAATTTTCAAAAACATGTGTAGAATAAATTACGAGCTAATTTTTTGGAATTCGATTCCAAAACATTGAATTATCTTGATTTCAATTCAAAAAATTGGACTATTCATATAAAATGGACAGGAAACATTTTCAAATGGAATGGAGTATAAATCAATAGATAAATTCAGTATATATACCTATATATATTCGGGGCGGGAAGTTAAATATATATTTTTTCAACTTCCCGCCCCGAACGGTAGGAAGTTATTGTAATCAACCCTAAAATGGAAATCGCACTTGTCCGATTGGCACGTTGCATACACATTCTAGGTGTCCCAAAATCGTTCCCACACTTTTTTAGAAAGATGTGTGTATGTGTGTGTGTGTGTGTGTGTGTGTGTGTGTGTGTG
>NW_021680865.1:0-5058 GCF_001412515.2 Diachasma alloeum | reverse complement strand
AGTACCCGCCGTAAGAGGGGCGTCCTAAATTTTATGGGCTCAATTTTCAAAATATTATTTGGAACACTAGATGAGACGGATGCCCAATATTTCAGTGAGCAGATTGATGAAGTTTACGCTAACAATAAAAAATTAGCATCACTTTTGAAAGATCAAACAAATATAGTTGAAAGTTTCCTTCATAACGTTAACATTACATTCAATGAGATAAATGATGAATTCGTTCATATTGACAAGAGAATTACAAATCTAGAAAACCTTGTTGATGATATCGTGAGACGAATAAGGATAGATACTTTACAAATGGATATGAATGCTCATGTCATAGAATTAGAAAGTTTGACGAAGTCATATGAAAGTCGTTTAGATACTCTTATCAATGCTATCATGATGGCGTCCACCGGTATGATCCATCCTGAAATTTTGTCGCCGGCGCAATTTACAAACATCTTATTGGACGTCAAAACCGTCATCGAGTCGCCATTGGATTTCCCGGCTCCGTTGAACCCCAAAAATGCGTTGGATATAATATCCGTTAGTACCGTCCACATATTTTTCTTCAACAATCGTCTGATATGTAGCATCCTCATTCCATTGCTTGAAAGAGATACATTTGAAGCTTTCCACTTAATACCTATTCCTAAGCATCTGGACAAAGATGTATATGTTTATCTCCATCCATCAAAAAATATAATCATTTCATCACTGAATCGACAGAAATTTCTACTGGTTGATGACCTATCGGCACATGTATGTAAACCGTTAAAAGATTCTATAATCTGCTTCCAACAAGAACCATTGTATTCTGCGTATGCACATGGAACGTGTGAAACCGATCTGCTAACTTCAGGAACCAGTGATATAGAACGATATTGTGATGTAAGATTGTTCAGAACCCAAACGTCAACATGGAAAAAGCTGAGTAAAAAAAATAGTTGGCTTTTTGTTACTTCCAAAACTGAAGTTCTGGATATTGTGTGCAACCATCAGAATAGTGATCATGTCCTCGTAAATGGATCTGGCCTTATTACACTTGGCAAGCATTGCAAAGCATGGTCAAAGTCCGTGGAATTGATCACTCAGAATATTGAGTCGAGCAACTATACCACTAATCTAACAGTTTTTCAATCGCAAATAAATTGGACAACTTTATGGCAAGAACTCCAAGCTCCTAACCATACTGAAAAGATTCTTGAACTCGTACCGAGGGAATACAATAAACCTAACATCCATTTGGAAGACTTGAAGTCTGTCAGTATCAAATTAGCAGATGTTCGTAAGCATGCGGACGATATAATACATCAACAGCGCCAAAAAGTTTTGTTGAACGCTCATCATAGTTACATCTGGTACATTTTCTATGCACTCTGTATGATTTTTGCACTATTTTTATTTTGCAATGGCAGGTGTTGTGTCATATATAAATTGCTGCTGAAGTGGTTATGTATATCCGGTACCAATGTGGGCATTCATCCAACATCAAGGATCGAAAAGGGTTCGTGTCCGCGAATTGAATGTCCAACGTATCAAGGTTGTTCTGTGGAAATGAATCTCCCGCATGAGTTGCACAAAACACTTCCGACGGAGAGAAGGTGAGAATAAATTGAGTAAGTGCCTCCCCCAATGTTGATATACTTCAAATACTTGCACCAATGCAAATCAGAGTTTTTCCACCATAGTTTTTACTTGGTGATTATGCCAAAAATGTGTTGAATGAGAATAAAAACGCTCTTCTAGAGTTTATGTCACATTGTGAGTCAAATATTGATTCCTACCAGTCAGCCAAATAATGATACATATAAAGGGACGTTTCAAAATCATTACAAACAGCAATGAAGTAGAATTAATTCTTCAGTTTTGACTCATTACTTGAAAGTATTGAAAACTATTGGAGTATCCATTCCGCTTTCTCGTCCACAAATATTTCTATCGATTAATAATTGGACTTATATTATCCATTTTTAGTGTGAATCTCGGAGCCATATCATCAGTTCAAAATGATAAGCATTCGATACCAGCAGACAAAAATGATGGGCAGAGGACATATACCACCGAAGGAACATATACCAAGGATGAACAAGACGGGAACGATTTCGCCCTATTGAGATATTTGAAGCGTAATCGATAGTATTGATGCAGACCCGAGCGATATTTCCTGAGAGCCAGTGCAGTTAGAGAAGGTGTAAATAATAAAAATTATGCAGAAGGTTGAAAATCATGTTACTAGAACTCAGCACAAAATACCATCTGTGGTTATCAAATGAATGTAGCTATCATTGTAAATTGTGAAATCTGTACCTATTATTAAATCTTAGTAATCTTGAAATTCCAAAAAAAAAAACAATACTTACACTCGCATATGCTTGGATAGTCTGAAAAACGAGTTTATGTATAATGAATAAACTGCAATGAGTAAGAGAGTACATAAATTGTGGGAATCCCATATCGTTTATGTTGTTTCCCTGCACTAAAAACGTGCAATACTTTCTGTTGTGTAGTGTCGTATTCGTAAAAGGGAGAGGCCACATATAGAATCGAAAATCTGGAATAGAATCGAAACATCGCAAAATCATACTCAGCAACCCATGGGCCATTTTAAGCGCCATTTTACACGGTTTCCCTGGAAACGCGCCATCTCAAGAACGGCTCAATCGACCCAGCTGAAATATTGCACCGATTTGACTCTCAGGAGTACTAATTTGTTGCCAAAATTTTAGCGCCTTCGCGTCAATCCTCTTCGAGTGATGGGGATCGTTCTAAACGTAGACACACATGATCATACACATACTCGTACACATAAAAAGAAAAAAAAATTCTTCAAGTTTTATGACATTTCTACTCATTTCCACCCACAAATATGTAATGTAATTTGAACCGAAAACTGCTGAATTTCTGTAGAAACATAGATTAGCAACGCGCTTTTGCAATTAGAATTCAGAAGCCCTCATAGCGACCATTTTTCAAAGATACCATCTGGCGCAAGCTGTTAAAGCTTATGTCTTCTTCGAGTTTCGAGTTCGACTTTCACGTTAGATTAGCAACGCGCTTTTGCAATTAGAATTCAGAAGCCCTCATGGTGGCCATTTTTTCAAAGATGCCATCTGGCGCAATCTGCTCAAGCTTACGTCTCCTTCGAGTTTCGAGCTCGACTTTCACGTTCGATTTTCGGAGAATCGATTTTCGAGTTCGATTTTGATTCGAGAATCTCGATGCTATTCCTTTTCACATTAGGATTCTTAAATTTTGAATTCTTCAATCCTTATAGTTTCAAATTTCCGGTATTTTTGGATTTTCGAATTTTTGAATTTATGAATCCTCGAATTTCTTAGTTTTCAAATTTTTTGATTCTCATTCTCGAAATTTCAGATTTCTTTTTAAAATTTTCAAATTTTGTGAATTTTTCCCATTGTTGAATTCTTGAATCGTCATGACATTTGACGAATCACATATTCATGGGATTATTCACTTTGATTCCATTTTTGTTGGGTTATACTTTAAAAAAATCGCGCTCTTTCTTCATGTAGTTGTGTCCTTCGAGTTTCGAGTTCGACTTTCTTAATTTCGAGTTCTCATTCGAGATTTGTGATGGTTCTCCTTTATATGATAGGATTACAGAAAATAGATATTCACATCACTGGCTTCTGCCATTTGCTGCACCACAGGGTTCCCTTTTCTTGAGTTTTCCACAGCTTTAGATGGTTTAGGTTTTGATGGTTTTGATGGCCCCCTGTTTTTAGCAGAACTTTTGGATACTCGAACATTGACTATAGATGCCTTAGCAGTTGGTTTCGATGATTCGGCAACAGATTTTTCTGCTGTTAACACTCGGTTGGTCGCGCTAAACTCCCCGACGTCGTTGGTCGCGCCGTTAGGATTTCCCCGCAATGCTTTTTGGAGGGCGACGTTGCCACGTTGCGTCCCGCTCTCACTCTCACTCTACTAACGCTCGCACTGAGGTGGCAACGTCGCCCGAAATTTTCTCTTCATGAGTTCGGTCGCGTAGTGAGGACGGCCCCGCATTTCAAGGTCCGCCACTCATTCGAAGTTTTATATCTCACGTTAGGGATTGGATTTTGAAAAAAAAAGTCAAGAATATCATTTTAGAGACTTGAAGCTAAGATTTCAAATTTTTTTCGATTTTTCCGACACGTTTTTTCGGTTTTATAGCGAAAATGGAGAAAAGCGCGGGGATTCCCTCATAGCGCGACCAACGGAGTGTTAATGACGATAGGGCATTTCGTCAAAAAGGTGATAGAAATCTGAAAAAAATTATTTGTATTGAGTTTACCCTTGAAAAAAATCAGTAAAAATTTCAAGCCCTTTAGGAAGTTTTTGCTGGAGATAACCGAGTTTGAATTTAACATAGGCCCGCGTATGAAAAAATGTAATAGAAAACCTTAGCGAATTCGCTAGGAAATACTATGAGAATTCTATAGGACTTCTATAAGAATTCTAAAGGATTTCTATAAGATTTCTATAGGATTTCTATTGGATTCCTATCAAATTCTATTTGTTTTTTGCGCGTTTTCTATCAGTTATTCTATAGGAAAAATCCATGGATTTTCAAATTATATTGAATTTTTCTATTGAAATTTTTTCTGTTGGAATTTTCGAGCAAAAAATTTGCTAAGTTTTTTTCACTTGGATTATAAAATGTGAAAGAAAACCGAATAAAGCGAAAAAAAACTTTGAAATTTTTTTGCTCGAAAATTCCAATAGAAAAAATTTCAATAGAAAAATTCAGTAAAATTTCAAAATCCATGGATTTTTCCTATAGAAGATCTGATAGAAAACGTGCAAAAAACAAATAGAATTTTGATAGAAATCCAATAGAAATCTTATAGAAATCCTATAGAATTCTTATAGAAATCCTATAGAATTCTTATAGAAATCCTATAGAATTCTAATAGTATTTCCTAGCGAATTCGCTAAGGTTTTCTATTGAAGTTTTTCATGCGTGTTCTTACGGGGAAAAGTGGTGAAAAAATTACCTAGGTTGGAGAAAAGGGGATTAAAATCTGAAACTTTTTGTGTGTACTCGGGAAAAATATTAATTAT
>NW_021680864.1:0-6022 GCF_001412515.2 Diachasma alloeum | reverse complement strand
TTGAGCGGGGATTGAGCGGATCGATTTCTACATGGGGTTGGGCGGTGCATCCATATTGCATAAGTTGAAGCCCACTTTTGAACCGGGTTTTTTGTAATGACTCGTGGATTTTGTAATTACAGCATGCATGAGCAATCTGGCCACGTAAACATAGAAAAATGGTAATATCTCAAAATCTTTCAATGAAACGCTAATTATATTTTGATGAGTTCAGAGAGCCACGATCATGACGAGTATTTTGAAGAAAAAAAATTGAATTTGGCTGAGTGGTTTTCGAGATATTGAAGAACAAAGTTTTACACTCAAAGTTGAATATCTTTGGAATGGCACTCATCCAAAATACCAAACTTTGATATCATAATACCTACAATCGTACAAAATTTGAAGATTCTATCTCAATTATTTTCCAAGTTATCGTGCCCACAAGCCATTTTATCAAAAAAATGAAAAAATGACAATAAAAACTATTTTCCCATACGGACAAGATTAAATTCTCCTATAATAATATTGGTATTATCGCGACAAATATTTCCCCAAAAAAAAAGTAAATTGGCCCAGCCATTCCAGAGAAATTTGCACAAATTTGCTAAAAACGATTTTCTCAAAATCGCGATATCTCAATAACTACTGAACCGATCGAGTTGAAATTTGGCACAGATTGGTGTCTCACTGGTACTAACTATGAGCCGAAATTTCAACTTTTTAGTACTTATTGTTCTGGAGTTATTGACACAGTACTGGACAAACGCACACACATACACACATACAGACAGTGGCTAAAAATTGCATTTCTCGAGGTTTCATACCACCCTGAATCATCTCGACATAAAACTCAAAAAACTTGAAAAATTGCAATTACAAGGCCTCCATTCAGAAGCAAAAAGAAAATATTGGGTAGATCGAAATAATTTGATGTGTTCTCTCAATTGAATCGGTCAATGAGATGATCACAAATTCTGAATGTTTGTTTCTTCATGTCTTGTAAAACAAATCATTGGTGTCACTAAACCAATATACGCCGGTAGTTGGTATTGCCCACGCCAGTCCATTTAAAAAGATTATTGCCTGAACCCACTCGTCGGAAGTCCCAACTAAAGATTCAGTAGAAAATCCAGCCACAAAATGTAGTTGAATCAATGAATTCATGAAAAAAGTTCCAATTCCACGTGAATAGAGAGAATTGAATTTCAGTTCGTGTGAGCTGAAATTAATCCATTTTTCGATGCAATTGACTTTGCTACTTTTCCTTCTCAATACAAGTTATATTATAGGATTGTCAGATAAAATTACCTTTATCGACTAGTTTGAATACAATAGTAAAATATTACTAAGTTTTCAGCTCTTTCCCGCGTACAAGTTCTAAACACTCAGTTGAGATTTACGATAATTTCAAACTACGAATCATTATTGCAAACTCAGGCTATTCGATTCATCAGTTTTTTACGCGTAATTTGAGACAGATTGGAGGTCAAAACCACCCTCGAGTGAATAATTATTAACAACTTTGTTTACCTTGAACGGAGCTGAAATATACGCTGTCTTCCAGAAGATTGTCACTGGATTGTTGGAATGGGGGACAAGCATATGAGTGGAAATTACATAGAGTGGGGGTACTCTGGGAAGTAAAAACTGGTAGTAGAAGGCCTATACTGGTCATAGAATCGGCGCGTTTTTCCTATACATAAATAGGACAAAGAAACAGAGAAAAGTCACTTATGAAATCTACTATGATTTTGGTGAAATTTTCTTCATCGTTTTCCTTCAGAAAATCCAGAAAACAAAGCTTAGAAAATATACTTGAAAGGATGGCTACAGAAAACATCGTAACATTGAAAATTGATATGGATGATATTTTAAAAAAATTGCTCAATTTTTTCAATATCTAAAAACCGAACAATGGATGGTGAGGAGATACCAGGCCGTCGGATTGGGACTTCACGATGGGCTGTACAACGGAGACGGAAGCAAGAAAACCTTGCCTTGTTACGGACAATCATGCGGGATTCACAGTTGGCCAGGAGATTACCAGAATTACCAATTTCCAGGGTAAGGAAGCTTGAAAGTTAAAATTAAGAATTGGGATATTCACCGTTAAATTGAACATTCGATGCTCAAAAACTGAACCTGATGGTTAATTACGTTGAATACACTAGAGCCATTCTGATTATTCAGTTTTCCATCTTTTTAAAAAATGTAGAGAAATACCCTAATTCGAAGACAGATTGATGAATCAAGTGAGTTAACAAAACTATCGTCACACTCAAGAACAATATTTTTAATTACATGAAACGCATAAGTCCGTCATTCATCCTATAAATTCTTTTCCGGTTCATTGAAACGAGAGCAATATTAGGGTTAGTACTAATTTCTGTTAATCAAATAAATTCCGAGCAGCTTATATAATAAACATATAAGAAGAAACAGTTGTGGGAAAAGGAAAAAACAATTTGCAATATATCCCTGTCAACAATCGTTTTCCAGGCCTCCTGTTACGCTTGGTCTTCTTCATTTCAAACATACTATTTGAGAAAAAAAAACGAAAAAGAAAAAAATTTGGAGGGAAATATTCATGTTGAGAATTGCTAATTCAAATCGTTTTAATCTTTCTTTGGCATGCAGAGAGAACCGACAGACAATCGTGGCGAGTCTGAAGATGAGACTGTGGAGATGGACGCACAAGTAGGCGAATACCCAATGTTGCCAGAGGATCATCAACAAGAGGAAGATATCAGGTCTGAATCTGAAGGACAGCAGAGCGAAGAATCTGTCGGACAACTTGATGAGGATGTAGATGATGGAACATCTGCCTCTGAAGTTGATCGTGATGGAGCCAGTGATTCTGAAGATGAGGGCGAAATCTTGGAAGATGAAAATAATGGATCCAGATCATTCATGACAAGCACATTGGAAGAGCTCCAAACTCCACTTCGTTTGCAGCCCGACGTAACATCGAAGGATTTTTTTCTGGCTGGATTGACTATGGCAATGAGACACCATTGGACATATGAATCACTCCTATCGTATTTCAGATGGCACAAGCGATCGTCCTTCGGTAGTAATTTGCCAACTAGTAAAAAAGCTTTATGGAAAATACTGAATCGCAATGAGAAAACTGCAAGACGTTACCTTTACTGCACAGAATGCCGTACGAGAATTGGAGAGGAAAAGAACATTACCGAAGCATGTCAGTGCGGCAAGTGTGGCCCTGAAAAGGATAATGTAAATGTTGCTCATTTTTTAGCATTGGATCTGCATAGTCAAATACAGGAATTGTTTCGCATACCGAATATTGCAAAGAAATTAATGCATCGATTTAATAGCCCAGATGATGGTTATATTAAGGATATTTATGATAGCACCCTATATAAAAAGTTATGTGAACCTGATGGATTTCTGGAGAATAGATGGAACTTTTCATACACATACTTCGTGGATGGAGCTTCAGTCAGCAAATCTTCATCTGCCAGCGCATGGCCGATTTTCGTGCAGATCAACGAATTGCCTCCACAAATGAGGAAAAAACACATCTTACTTGCTGGAATATGGGTTGACAATCAGAAGCCTCTTCCAAATGTTTATCTTGAACCTTTCATCGACCAAGCTAATGATTTATACAATGAAGGAATCATTTGGGAGACTGGAGATGGAAATGTTACTAGCAAGTTCATACCACTCATTTTTTGTGCAGATTCTGGTGCCCGTTATGAGTACTTGAGAATGACGGCATTCAATGGAAGATATGGCTGTACTTTTTGTTTGATTCCAGGTACTTTCTTACCAGGACAGAGCCATGCTAAATATCCTGCAGAAGATAGATCTCCGCGACGTACAGATGCGAACATACGAAAACACGCTGAAAAAGCCTACAACCTTAACACTGGAAAAAGGAAACATGAACGTGTTAAAGGTGTCCGGGGCCTACCGATGCTTGGACTACTAGACGGATTTGATTTAGGGAAAGGTGTTGTTGTCGACACCATGCATTGCATATCTGGTGTCATTGAACAACATATTATGATGCTTTTAACAGATGCAGGAAAAGATTGGTACATTGGAAGTCCTGCAAAGCGACGAAAAATCGATAGAGTATTGTTATCGATCAAACTACCCAGCCGGATATCACGTTATCCCAGGAGTGTCAAGTACGCAAAAATGTACAAAACCTCCGAGTGGAGAAATTTTGCATATTATGGGCTGATGTGTTTGGAAGATGTCCTAGAAGAGAAGTATTTAAAACATTTAGCATCACTATTTGAAGCGGTGCATATCTACAATCGGGATTCTCTTACTCGTGCTGATATGGCGCATGCTTCTTCACAACTGGAGGATTACGCGAAAAAGTTTCAAATTTTTTTTGGAATGTCAAAAATGACCTATAACATGTATTTATTGTCCCAACACGTATGCGAAACCATTGAAAATTGGGGTCCAATGTGGGTTCATAATGCTTACGCTTTTGAATCAATGAACCGTAAAATCATCTCTCATGTAACGAGCCCGCACGGTCGAGTGGATCAAATCTATACTCGATTCTTGATGAATAAATTCATTGAGAATTGTGCTTATGACCAGACCCTGAGTTTTCATACGAGAGATTATATTTCTCAAGAGATGAATGTCAATAATCAGGAGTATGATATCGAATTCAACGACGACAATGAAACACGCTTCGTCGGCTTAGATAGAGGGATTGAGCGAGAGCCAACTGAGGATGAAAATAACATTTTAAGGCGATCTGGTTACACTTGTGATTTGTTGAAAATTCATCAAAAAGCTCGCATTGATAGAATTGAGTATCGTTCTCGCGATTTTCGCGCTGCAACGAAATTTTCCAATTGCACTGTTTCCACTACTGCCGGTTTCGGGGACATATCATTTATCATTAATTTTAATCACGAAGATAGAGAGATTAATGGCATTTTCATGCATCGCTTCGAAGAAAATGAAAATGCTTTATCTACAACTTTTATTAAAGATATTTCTGTTAACAATGATTTAACTTTCGTAGAATCTCAAGATATCAAAGGGCCAGCATTCAAAGTTATCAATAATAACCGTATTCGTGTTGTTCAGCTCCCTAATATTTGGGAAACCGATTAGCTGGAGATCGATTAACTAGAACATCAGAATCAATTAATGATCCATCCAGAACGTTATTAAAGTAGGAATATCTTGGCGTTCACTTTGTAGAAAAAATAGGCTTAAATATGTGCATCACGTAAAACAAGCTGAAAATAAGTTTATGAGAAACTTTTGCGTCCTTTGAGAATAAGCCTGAGCTGATGTGCGGAATCCGAGAAACAGCATATAGTAATCGCCCTAGTTTTCATTAGTGCTGGGTCTGGATAAAGAGCAAATTCCTCTAAAAAAATTTGAATGATGATTCATCTCCCAGAATCACTTTTCACGTAAGATTTCCGATACTTTGAAGCATTTTATCTGTAATTGAGGAACGAATTTTCGGCTACATAAAATCAGCAAATTGTGAGTGAATTGCTCATTCATCGGAAACCATTAATAAAATCCATTTCCACCCTTTTAATCTATGTAAAAGTTTAAACAATTATTTGAATTTATTTGTAAATCTTAATGATTAGATATTAAATCAGAATTGATTTTCCGAATAAATCAGCAAATAAACGTAATCAACGGTCAACAACGATTAACTCTTGTTCTCCTATGCCACAATTCGATTTTACATACTTTTTCATAATATACATATACATACATAATATAAAATTCTACATAGTTTTTTTTCAGTTGATTTACTTTTCAAGATTACAAAACCAATGTATTCTGTACGTCAGTACCTCGTGAAACTTGCGTGGAAAGTTCATTGAGAACGAATTTTCCACGTTTTCAAAAAAATTTTGGCTAATTTAGTTTTTGCAAAAACAGCGTTCGTGTCAACTTTCCGAAACTTAGCTGAAAAATGACTCTGAAATGGGGAAAAATAGGGTTTTCAGAAGAGTAAATTGTGCAGCTAATTAGCAGCTGACGATAATCCTCTCAAAAAGAATGT
>NW_021680863.1:0-8221 GCF_001412515.2 Diachasma alloeum | reverse complement strand
AACGTTATTAAAGTAGGAATATCTTGGCGTTCACTTTGTAGAAAAAATAGGCTTAAATATGTGCATCACGTAAAACAAGCTGAAAATAAGTTTATGAGAAACTTTTGCGTCCTTTGAGAATAAGCCTGAGCTGATGTGCGGAATCCGAGAAACAGCATATAGTAATCGCCCTAGTTTTCATTAGTGCTGGGTCTGGATAAAGAGCAAATTCCTCTAAAAAAATTTGAATGATGATTCATCTCCCAGAATCACTTTTCACGTAAGATTTCCGATACTTTGAAGCATTTTATCTGTAATTGAGGAACGAATTTTCGGCTACATAAAATCAGCAAATTGTGAGTGAATTGCTCATTCATCGGAAACCATTAATAANCATTTTTTTTGCTATGAAAAAAGAAATCCCCGTTTCGTTTCACTTCATAAGACGTTGCAGTTGCATGCTTATGAATTAGAGNAATTTTTTTTTTGCTATGAAAAAAGAAATCCCAGTTTCGTTTCACTTCATAAGACGTTGCAGTTGCATGCTTATGAATTAGAGAGAATTTTGTAAGATTTTGCAGAGAAAATTTCTGCTTTTCCCATTTTTTTACAAAAAAATGGCAGGAAAATTGTCAATAAAATGAGCAGGATTAGATTTTTCATACCAGATAACTCAAAGGTAATTGAGAGCTAATGTGTGACATTTACAAAAAATTTTTGCTAAACTGGTTTTCACAGAAATCGTGTTGATGCCAGCTAACTGCAAGTTAGGTGAAAAATGGCTATAAAATAGAAAAAAAAATGGTTTCCATCATTGAATGATTTAAAGCTCATTAGAAGCTAATTTTTAACACCCAGAATAATTTTTGAGCTGATGCTTTTCGCAGAAAAACCATTTTCCCCTCAATTTCTTGCCAACTTACGGAAAAGTTAGCATTAACACGTTTTTTCCAAAAATGACATAAACTGTAAGATTTTTTTTCGTCGAAAATTCGATCTTAATGAGCTTTAAATTATTCCGTATCGCAAATTTCATTCTTCCTCATTTTTCCCCCAATTTCCTGCCAATTTCGGGAAAATTTAGCATAAACACTTTTTTTTTTTTCAAAAACGGCATTAGCTCAAAATTTTTCTTTACGTAGAAAATTAGCTCTTAATGAGCTATAAATTATCGCGTATCGTGAATTACATTTTACTCATTTTTACCTCAATTTCCTGCCAACTCACGGAAACGTTAGCATAGACTTCTTTTCCCCACAAAAATGGCTTTGCCTCCAAATTTTTTTTTACGTAGAAAATTAGCTCTTAATCAGCTTTAAATTATCCCGTATTGCGAATTCCATTTTGCTCATTTTTATTTCAATTTTTTGCCAACTCACGGAAAAGTTAGCATAAACCTTTCTTTCTTTCCAAAACTGGCATTANGGTTTCCATCATTGAATGATTTAAAGCTCATTAGAAGCTAATTTTTAACTGTTACGTCCCAAATGGATTACTCTTTTATTTTCACTGAGTTAAGAATTGATCTGGATTTAGAAGAAAAGATTTAACCCTTCTGGTCGATAACTCCAGGTGTTGAGGGAAGCTATTCCTTTAGGTAGGTTCTTTCCAATCGACTACTGCGCGTAGCTGACCAATCAAACACGATTAGGACACAATTGTTTAATTTAACAATATTTATTCAATAACAAATAACACTTGGGTTTATTACACTGTTCACTATTGTAGTCTTTGAATCTTATGATTTAAGTTTCACTTGATATTTTAAATGTTTTTTTATTTCTTCAATTTTGGTTATTTCAGTTGACTTCGATTATTTTAATAACACTGTGATTTGAGTCCCGAACACCTTGAATTAGGAAATAGGATTTCGGAGTTAGAATATTCACCGGGACTTNAAATTAGCTCTTAATGAGCTATAAATTATCGCGTATCGTGAATTACATTTTACTCATTTTTACCTCAATTTCCTGCCAACTCACGGAAACGTTAGCATAGACTTCTTTTCCCCACAAAAATGGCTTTGCCTCCAAATTTTTTTTTACGTAGAAAATTAGCTCTTAATCAGCTTTAAATTATCCCGTATTGCGAATTCCATTTTGCTCATTTTTATTTCAATTTTTTGCCAACTCACGGAAAAGTTAGCATAAACCTTTCTTTCTTTCCAAAACTGGCATTAGCTCCAAATTTTATTTTGACGTAGAAAATTAGCTCTTAATGAGCTTTAAAGTATGTCATATCGTAAATGTGATGTTGACAGTTTTTTCCTCAATTTCCTGCTAGCTTACAAAAAAGCTGGCATGAACACGTTTTTTTGTTGCAAAAATGAGAGTAGCAGAATTTTTCTATCCAAATATGTCACGATATTTGCTTTAATTTGTAAGCACGCAACTGCACTGTCATATGAAGAGAGAAAAAATTTGAAAAACAAAATTTAATTGCAAAAAAGAAATTTGAAATTTTTTTTTATTCATTCATCATGAGCTGCTAATTAGCTTCGAATTTTCCACTTTTGAAAACCCTATGTGTCCCCCACTTCAGAGACACAACCTCCGTTTTTGCAAAAACTGAATTAGCAAAAATTTTTTGGAAAACGTAAAAAATTAGCTCTTAGTGAGCTTTAAATTATCCCGTGTTCAAAATTAGATTCTTTATTTTTTAGGGCCAGGTTAACATACGTGAAATTATTTACAGATTTTGCATGCTAATTAAAACTGAGTTATAAGGAAAGTAATCAATTTCTTGATGTAAAACAATTATAAGTTACCAACCGTGGAAACATAATTTTGCAAACACATGCAATTCATATCTTTTCCTCGCTTTTCCAATGAAAATGAAAAAATGTCACATTTCACCGGTCTTTTGTTGCAAGGGTTAACTTGCCAACGCGACCATTACCCGAGGGCATCCAGGGAGTATTGAATGGGGAGTGGATTTCACACTTGGAAATACCGTGGAATTCAGTTTGAAAATTGTGATCAATTTTCCAATGAATATTTTGTGGAAAATTGTGATGACAAATCATGCTGTCATGCTGCTACCAAGTGCACAGCCGGGTTAACCAATGAAAAAATTCTTCACATTTCACAAAACTAATTTTATGCCTTAGGATCTTTATTGGGGGGGGGAGGTTTCAGTTATCATTATTATTCTGCGGGAAGTGTCACATTGAATCATCAGTTCCTTGATGGTTCTCAATTGTCCGACAACTTGTAATGCTCTCTGACACGTACGAAAATTTTTAATAGAAAACCCTAAAGAATTCCATAGGAATTTCTATAAAACTTCTATTGGATTTTCTATACGTTTTTTGCCGTTTCTATTGACATGTTCGATAGGGAATATTATATAGAAAAATGTCAATAGAAAGAAAAAAGTCAATAAAATGTCATTTTTTTATAGAATTTTTTCGACTCAAATTTTCTAATTTTTTTTTAGTCCTTTTTTATTTTCTTCTCTTCAAAAAAATCAAATGAAAAAACTTAGAAAATTTGAGCCGAAAAAATTCTATAGACCGCGAAATTCTATAAACTTTTCCTATAGAATTTCCTATCGAACACGTCAAAAGAAACGGCAAAAAACGTATAAAAAATTCAACAAAGTCTTATAGAAAGTCTATAGAAATACCTATAGAATTCTATAGGGTTTTCTATTAAAAATTTTCGTACGTGGAATATTCAATAATTGTAGGAAAATGTGTTTGTTAATTCAAATATTTCAAATTTGATGAGAAACAAGTCAATGGAATATCTTTACCCAAGTTCTACCTTTAGAACAGCTTAATTGATTCCTGTGAAATTATTTACTAATTCAATAATGATCTAATCCATTATACATGATATAAAGCAACATTTTGGAAATTCTGTATTTGATCCCATTCTTTCAACAAGAGCACGGATTTCGATGCCTAGAGACATTATCATCTCACGAATTCAAGTTTTCTCGTGCTTGTGTTATATTAATCCATTATGATCCACAAGGGCCTTTTTCACATGGATGCCTACATGTGTCTAAGTGGGGCTTGGCAAATGAACTTGAATTCTTCGATATGGATATTGAGTGGATTTGAATCGAAAAATACGGCGGACGTGGAAAAGGAATTGCAATGTTGTCGAAAAACTAGTGTATGAATGACGCACTTAAAACTGAACATAATTAACTTTTGACGATTCGAGTATTCCAAGCTCATTCAGTGCTAATGAAGGCTGTCAAAAAAACTTTCCTGCAAAATAAATTTTTGAAAAAAAAAAACCTGTTAATGCTAATTTTTTTTACAAGTTGCCAGAGAGAATCCGTAAAGATGAACATAATTAACCTTTAATGATTGGACTGTTTAAAGCTCATGTAAACGTATTTGAAACTACTCAGAAAGAATTCGGGTAATTGCGTTTTTGCAAAAAAACGAATTGGTATTGAGGGCAGGTTACTATGAGTTTCGAAACTCGCGTATCATTCAATTGTAATTTGCAATACTTTGAAGATCGATGACTCATGACTTTAGAGGAAAACCAATTTGTTTATTATTGATTTAGCAGGAAAATGATTTAAATCTTGAAAATAGTCCTAGGCCTCCAATGTTTTGAGCTGCGAAAAACTTTTTTTTTTTGGGTAATTTTATTTTTAAAAAATGTAGAAGAATTTTTAGAAATTCAATTGCAACACACTGAATTTAATTTTTTTCAAACTAAAAAATTGGACTGATCTATAACTGGACCCGTGTTTTAAAAAAATCATGTTACGATGTAAATAATCGGAATGTCAATAATAGTTATGTTGAATTTTCCGCATTTTTCCAGCCAACTTTCAAAAAGTTAACACCAAGACTTTTTTTTGTCAAAAATCCAATTGGTAAGAAAATTTTCCGAAATAGTCTCAGCTAGCTTTAATTGAGCTCCGACAAATCCCACTATCAAAAGTCAATTATTTTTCTTCTCCGAATTTGTTCTGCCAATTTGAAAAACATGGCATTAACACGTTTTTTGCAAAAATGCAATTACCAGGAAATGTTTTTTTCATAGTCTCAATTACCGCTGAATGAGCATTACATTTAGTCAAAATTTAATTGCACTACTTATACTGCCAGGTTTACGTACGTAATAATTTTGACAAATTAAAAAGAAAAAGAACTGAGGGAGGAAAGTCTCTAAGAAATTCGTGGATTGAATAATAATTCAATTCAAGGGATTTTTTAACCTGCAAAACTTGACATATTAGTTTGTACACAACGAAGTTGTCGAGAAATACCCGATCATTTTGAAGCTTTTGGGATATTTTACTACTGAAAATTGTTATCATTGGGCCTGATGAACCACAATCCTAACCTTACTCGGTTGCATTGCGGTGTCCGGGCCCAATTACATAAGATTGTATGTCATCAGGCGAATATGATTAAAATCCTCCCCTTTGGCTCGGATTATGAAGCCACACTCACCAGACAATACTTTTATCGCTTGATGACATAATTTGTGATCGTTACACTAGATTCTGTCAAATTACCCTTCGATCGGTGGCACGTAATTTATGTTTAAAATTCCGGTCAATTGACCAGTCGCATCCCTAACTATACGAGAGGAAAAACAGAGATGAGAGATATATATGGTAGCAGTGGTTGATCAGTCGAACATTTTTGAATAAAATACAATTTTCCTCAATAGCAATGAACGCGTCAGGATGTCTTATTATATTCATTGAATATTCAGATGGAAAAATTCAGGAAAAACTCGTGGGGGTGAAGTGATGCGGACGAAGTATGTGAAATAAGACAACTAATACTCACCGAAAGATTAAAATCTCATTTTATCTTTATTGTTATAGAATTTTCCAATGCTCACAGCAATCCTTTCGTAATTCCTATTTCTTCTTGTACATCACTCCCGTGAATATTTCAATAAGTCAACGCACATGATCCCACCATCACTTCGTGAAATCCATTCTCTTCATTCGCATGGCTTTTTTAACGTGTGCCGTTTTGACGACTGAATACGTCCCTTAACTCGGTGAGGCTTTTGCCCCCACTACCAGCCCGCACGAGACTGCCGAGAAGTCATCCCCACTCCCAGCCCACCGTGGCAACTCGCAGATACGTGTTGGCGAGAAACGGCCGCAAGACATTTCAATCAGAGCTATAAAAATAGACGGAGTGTTGACGAGCGAGAGCTTAGGGGCACAAAGGATTCCTACGTGGTATTTACATGACGTCATCGATTGAGGACTCCTGTAATCTCAGGTAAAGTGAATGATTTTTTGTTGAGTTTTAATGACAAAATCCGTATTAAAATGGCAGCAAATCTAGTACATAATTCGGGCCCTCATCTTCCAATCTCAATTAATGCATTATCTCCACAAAAGCCAACCCCATTTTCAATATTTTTCCTGAACTTTACTTCACTATTTCACTCAGTTTTAGTTATCAATTATTGCCTATCATTGACAGGAAAAACGAAATAGTTTCGCCGGTTAAAAACGATTGAGTCTGGAATTTTTGCCTTTTGAAATCGATTTTTTTGAAATCGAAATAATATAAATGAATTATGGTCTAGGGTTCTGGTGTTTGGAAATCATGCAAATGTATTTTGTGATTTCTATTTCATAATTCTGAGATAGATTTTTTTTTCATTCTTTCTCCAGTTATTCCTCAATAATTCATTTTAGGCCCCATCGTTCTTTTCCAATCAATGTATCGCCTACAATGTGCCCGTAATCTTATCAAATATTCAATAATTTCTAACAACCCAATACTCTATCTGAAAAAAATTATAATCATGAAAGATTGCCCATAACTTTGACACAAATGTAAAACTCTCTACCACTGGTTAAGAGGAGGTTATTATGAGTTTTGAGAACCGCGGATTATTTGAGATTTTTCATACTTTGACTAATTAGGACGAGAAACAATTTTTTTGGTTACATGTCTAAATATCACAGGTCAAAATATCACGTCAAAATATCACACGACCGAAATATCACATGACGAAAATATCGAACGTCAAAATATCCACGTCCAAATTTATTAAGTAAGGTAAAGTATGTTACACATATATAGAAAAAAAAACAGGGCGTAATATCTTCCAAATTCATAGAAATAACAAGAATAGACAAAAAATATCCACATAATTCGACCAATGCAGATAAATAATAATCACATTTAAATAATCGCATCTATAAGCGCACATTAAGAGAAATTGTGATATTTTGGTCGTGTGATATTTTTACGTGTGATATTTAGACTTGTGATATTTTGACGTGTGATATTTTTTGTTTGTGCTATTTTAACGTGTGATATTTTTTGGTGATATTTTGACGCGTGATATTTTTTACGAAAATATTTAGACGTGTCACCATTTTTTTTCATTGTTCATCGATTCCGAAAAGACTGAAAATCGGAAAGATAGTCCCCGGCCTCCAATTTTTGAGTTACAAATTTAACTGTTCCTTCGCGAAACATTGATATAAATGTGGAGACCAACAATAATTACGATCTGGTCTTTAGAAATTCGAATCCTAAACATTTAATTTTGTATGTTTTAGCATGAAGAATTGTTCTATTCACAAAAATATCCAGAGCATAATTGGAAAATTGGTATTAATATACCAATTAATTCCGTATCTATATTGACAGAATCATTTTTTTTCTATTTTACATAAACAGTGCAATTTTTCATATTAAAGAATACAAAATTGAACTGGTAGGATTCGAAATTCAAGAAGCTAGCTCGTAATTGTCATTCTACACTTCTTTTCCGGCAATTATGAAAAAAAAAACTGCAGCTCTACAAAAAGGAAGCCTGAGATTTGAATTTTCAAGATTCAAGCATTTCCGAGCTAAATAAACAATAAATTCGTTTTTGACTCAATTATTGATTATTAGTCATGAGCAATCGATCCTCGTATGGTAAATCTCATAGTACCTCCCCTTAAGGACATGTTTGTTGAGAGTATAAAGAAAAGGCACCCCATGCAATAGTGAATAGAAGTTTCGATTTTCCGCATGGTTAATAGTTTCTTTTTTGTTTGCCTGAAGAGATTGGGTCGGGGGTTTTCGTGTTCTACATAAGCTGATGTATTTAGGACTTTTTGATTGATGAAAATTAGACGATTTTTGGAATATTGTGCATTACAATTTCCCAACCTATGGTTTGAACTTATGCATTTCATTCACACGAAACAAATTATTGGGAATTAATATTTTTCTTACCTATTTTCTCAAATTTTTTTATCTCAATTATTTATTCACCATTCTCCC
>NW_021680862.1:48278-48853 GCF_001412515.2 Diachasma alloeum | reverse complement strand
AAAAATCACTGTACAATCATGTACTAACGATGTACAATCGAGTACATAACAAAATTTTTCTAATTAGTGACCTATGTCGGCTAGGTACCTGGGGGTAGATTATAGGGGAGATCAGCAGGGCCAATGTAAAATGTTCAACAGCAAAATCCGTAGCGGTGGCGCATGGACTACGATGGACCGTACGGAACTGTTGGTATGGTAGGGCCCGAGTATAAATTTGTCGGTAACCGGAAAGGGGTTCTCAATACGGTAGCTCCTCGCATTTTGTAATAATTGTCAGGAATGTAAAATCGAACATATTATAATCAATAGTATAATGAATGCACAATCTAATGATCTAAAAGTCTTTTCCTTTTTCTCGGCATATTTATCATTGACACGTAGGTCAAAAAATTCATAGAAAATCCCAGCGCTGTCGCTGGAAAACTCTATAGTTTTCCAGTGATTCTATTGAATAATTGTGCAGATTTTGTTTTTTTTTTACTATAGTAATGTTCGATTATATATATTTATTCCCCCCCTGAGTGAGAAAGGAATATGTATCGCGCTCGCTCCCACTCATTGTCGTCTCCGTC
>NW_021680862.1:45583-45802 GCF_001412515.2 Diachasma alloeum | reverse complement strand
TTAAATTGATTTTTTGATCTTCTATACGGACGTCACACGGAGAAAAATAAATCGGTAAAAGTCTTGCGATCGCAAGGAGTTTCCCGACGATCCCCATTTTTCATGCACGAAGAACAATGAAGCTTTTTGGAATCTTCGGGAAATTCTATCCTATCCTACTCAAGTAGGAGCGGAGGAATGAATTTTCAAAAGCGCGGAGCAACCCCGAGGGGGGTTTCT
>NW_021680862.1:43371-45374 GCF_001412515.2 Diachasma alloeum | reverse complement strand
ACAAGTTCTTCTCATTCAAAAATTAATTTCTCCCCTCCCTAATTGAGATGAAGTAATGAAACCAAAGCTTACCGATTGAGAATTATATTTTTAATAAATGACATCGGTTTCATTTCTTAATCTCAGTTAGGAACGGGGCAATGAATTTTCAAAAGCGCGGAGAAACGCCGAACGGCTCTCCGGCGTCGAGTGAGTCCGGAGTAGTCCAATGAACGAAGGTCTAACATACGAATGTTTGCTAATCAGGCTCCATTTTTGAAACAATTTGTGATTTGGGCGTATGAAACTAATAGCGGATATTTAAGGTTCCCCCAGTTTGGGTGGGGGTTGAAAAAGCCAAAAAACTACCCCTGAAAAGCGTTTTTTCGAAATGACTCGTGAATAACGCGCTGTACGTCCAAAAACATGATATACAAAGTTGTAGAGCTCAAAATTCTACACTAAAAATGTTTGGGGCACTTTACCCCTATTCCCAACCGTTCATCCCCCAGAGCCGCGTGAAGATCAGATGGGAAAAAAAAATGTTTTCCATTAAAAAAATTGAAGTTAATGAATTTTTTTTTTGTAATTCGGAATATCAGTGTTTTTTTTTCAATGGCTCGTTTATTTATGCAGAGCGAATTTCATATATGTTACTATTTATATCTTGACATTGAATCGATGAATTTCTTTTTTTTTCTTCCATATTTTTTATTAGAACATTTACCACAAATTTTATCTTGATTGTACCCGCGAATCTCCTATGGATTCAAAGTTAAACGCAATTTTCTAGCTCCAACCCCTAAATCCGGCGCCGGGAATGAGAACCTTTTGTGCGAGAGAGAAGTCTCCGTCTCGCTCCCACTCCCTACAGCATTGTTCCAACCATTTGCGCATGCGCGCATGGGCCTGTGGAGCATCACGGACTGAATGCGAGAAAAAGAATCATTTGAGGTTTTTCGGCAGCTGTTCGCTCTCTCTCCCTCTCTCTCGGATGAAAAAAGGCTGTTTGACGGAGAACTAAATTACCCATCAATTAACCCTGTTTCATCCCTTAATCTTTGTAACAAAAAAATATAAACTGCCATGAAAGTCATGGGCCAGTGAGAAAAATAATAGTTTCGCGGCGCACAGTGGCTCCCAGTAATTAAAAATTCACCTCGCCCCTCCTAACTGAGATTAAGGGATGAAAAAAGAGCCATTCGCCAGAGAATTAAATTCTCCATTAATTAAACCTCTCTCATCCCTTAATCTCTGTAACAAAAAAATATAAACTGCCATGAAAGTCATGGGCCAGTGAGAAAAATAATAGTTTCGCGGCGCACAGTGACTCCCGGTAATTAAAAATTCATCTCTCCCCTGCTAATTGAGATTAAGGGATCAAAAAAGAACAGTTCGACGGAGAATTAAATTCCCCATCAATTAACCCTCTTTCATCCCTTAATCTCTGTAACAAAAAAATATAAACTGCCATGAAAGTCATGGGCCAGTGAGAAAAATAATAGTTTCGTGGGGTACAGTGACTCCCGGTGATTAAAAATTCACCTCTTCCCTCCTAATTGAGATTAAGGCATGAAAAAAGGCCAATTCGACGGAGAATTAAATTCTCCATCAATTAACCCTCTCTCATCCCTTAATCTTTGTAACAAAAAAATAGAAAGCTGCCATGAAATTCAGGGGTCAGTAAGAAAAATAATTCTTTCGCGGCGCACACTGACTTTTCACCATTCGCCCGTAAATTAAAAATTCACCTCGCTCCTCCTAATTAAGATTAAGGGATGAAAAAAAGGCAGTTAATGAGGAATTTAATTCTCAGTCGAAATGGCTTTTTTTCATCCCTTAATGTCAATTAGGAGGGGAGAAGTGAATTTTTAATTCGCGGGTGAAAGGTGAAAAGTCACTGTGCGCCGAGAAGAAAATTATTTTTCTCACTGGCCCATGACTTTTGTCGTAGTTTATATTTTTTTGCTAGAGAGATGCAACGGCGATCGATTGATGGGGAATTTAATTCTCCGTCGAACTGC
>NW_021680862.1:37180-43166 GCF_001412515.2 Diachasma alloeum | reverse complement strand
TATTTTTTTGTTACAGAGATTAGGGGATGAAAGAGGGTTAATTAATGGAGAATTTAATTCTCCGTCGAACTGCCCTTTTTTCATCCCTTAATCTCAATTAGCAGGGGAGAAGTGAATTGTGAATTACCGGGAGTCACTGTACGCCGCGAAACCATTATTTTTCTTACTGGCCCCTGACTTTCATGGCAGCTTATATTTTTTTGTTACAGAGATTAAGGGATGAAAGAGGGTTATTTGATGGGGAATTTAATTCTCCGTCGAACTGCCGTTTTTTCATCCCTTAATCTTAATTAGGAGGGGAGAAGTGAATTTTCAATTCGCGGGCGAATGGTGAAAAGTCAATGTGCGCGGCGAAAAAAATTATTTTTCTTACTGGCCCCTGACTTTCATGGCAGTTTTTATTTTTTGTTACCGAGATTAAGGGATGAAAGAGGGTTAATTAATGGAGAATTCAATTCTCCGTCGAACTGACCTTTTTTCATCCCTTAATCTCAATTAAGAGGGGAGAGGTGAATTTTTTAATACCGGGAGTCACTGTACGCTGCGAAACTATTATTTTTCTCACTGGCCCCTGACTTTCTTGGCAGTTTTTATTTTTTTGTTACAGAGATTAAGGGATGAAAGAGGGTTAATTGATGGGGAATTTAATTCTCCGGCGAATTGCTCTTTTTTCATCCCTTAATCTGAATTAGGAGGGCAGAGGTGAATTTTTACCGGGAGTCACTGTGCGCCGCAAAACAATTATTTTTTTTACTGCGCTGTGATTTTCATGACAGTTTCTTCCATTTTTTACAGAGATTAAGGAATGAAAGAGGGTTAATTGATGGGTAATTTAGTTCTCCGTCAAACAGCCTTTTTTTCATCCAAGAGAGAGAGGGAGAGAGAGCGAACGGCTGACGAAAAACCTCAAATGATTCTTTTTCTCGCATTCAGTCCGTAAAGCTCCACAGGCCCGTGCGCGCATGCGCAAATGGTCGGAACAATGCTGTAGGGAGTGGGAGCGAGTAGATGTCTGAGGCCGTGTCTGGCTCAACCGTTTTGGGAAGGGTCAGAAGGGTCTGCCTCAGGGTGTCCCGCGAGTGGGTGGTAGGTGGCCGATTAATTCGCGGTTTTATTCGCGGATTTAATTCGCGGCTTGATTCGCCGTCAATTCGCGGTTTAATTCGCGGGTTTTTGAGTGCAATGTTGTGAGAAGGGTCTGTTGACGAGTCTGAAAGGTCTGTCTGAGGGTGCCCCGCGAGTCGGTAGTAGGTGGCCGATTAATTGGAGGTTTTAATTTGCGGTTTTAATTCGCGATTTTAGTTCGCAAATTTTTTAATGCAACGCTGTGGGAAGGGTACCCTGCGAGGGTGGGATTAATTAATTCACGTTTTAATTCACGGTTTTGATTCGCGTTTTAATTCACGGTTTTTATTCGCGTTTTAATTCACGGTTTTAATTCGCGTGGGGGGGGGGGTCATGGCTTTGAACATTCTTGAGATTGTATCAGAGATAAGAAGGGTTAAGTGCAAAAGGTCATAAATCATTTTTTTGTATAATTCATGGAAAGGAGAAAGTGTCACATTCCTGAGATAAGGAGAATGTGTCATCACAGCAAGGGTTAAGTGCAAAAGGTCATAAATCATTTTTTGTACAATTCCTGGAAAGGAGAAAGTGTGACATTCCTCAGATAAGAAGAATGCGTCGTCACAGCAGGGATTAAGAGCAATTCCAGGAAATGTTGAGAAAACATTTTATGCAGGGTTGAGGGAAACTTTCACTTTTTTAAAGGATCCCCCTCACCCTTATTCTATGGGAAAAAAACTGTGAAGGAGTGGGGGAAAGGGGGGGGGGGTTATATAACACTCCAAGTTCAGAGGTACAGCATCAGTTTGTATTTTTCCGCTCCTCATGAAGAAGTACTCCATCCGACGACAACACGCTTTGAACATACCTCAACAGCGTGAGTTGAAACATAGATTTGAGCGTCTGCTGAAGGATATCGATCAATTGAAAAGGTTCCTTCAGTTGAAAAGTGACATTGAAGTGTTGTGCTCAGATTTCCAGAATACCAAAATAGCAAAATCAACAGCATGAACTTTGAGAAATTCAACAGCGTCTTAAAGAGGGAGAATCTTCCTCTGAGGAACATGGCAGAATTAGAGCCAGAAAAAGTCTACGTCATCACCGCCGTTCAGAAGGCAAAAACTAAATTCTGGGAAAGTGTAATTTTCCATTTGGATGGGGAGCATGCAGTCTTCGCGACGAAAAGAGCAGCCAATTATTTCAATACTGAACCGGAGGAATGGGAAAATTTCCAGGCACTCGTTTCAGAGGGTAAAATGGAGCTGAAATTCCTGGGTGGACAATATAATGACTTTATTCTTAGTCAGTTCTTAAAACCAGCAGCTGCAGATGAGGAAGCTAAACTTACTTGAGAATGGATAAAGAAATACACAATATTTTCATTTTATTTTTTTATTAATAAAAAATTTTTACTGGAAAATATTACAATGCACTGGTTAAAAAAATGAATAAATCTGATTTTTAATTGAAAATTGTTTTTTTTCTCAAATATTTGAAGAATTATTACAATCCCCACAATCGCTCATCATTGGAGGTGGTCCATCAAAAGCATCATCATTGTTACTTGGGTAATGTTTCCAACAACGTCTGCATTGTGCAATCTCCCAGTCAGCTCTCATAGCATCAGTCAACTTGTCCCCAGCCTGATCAATACTGGATGCGGTGGTGAAACTCACGAATGAATGGGGCAGATATGCAATATCGTCAGGATCCATTAAATTCAAGTTCTTCAATTGATAGTAAATCTTGTTAGATCGATCAGTCGATCGTACTATTTTTTTCTTCAGTATCCAGTTTTTGAGTTGTTCATTTTGGTATGTGTTCATTCACATACCTTGGGTTCATCCAAGTAACTATGGATAGGACATGTACGATTCGGTAAATATTTGAAGTGAGGGAGTGAGGGGCAATCATCATAGCATTCTTCAATAATCACTACTAGCGGTGCTAATACAGGACCGGACATTTTTTTCAACCACTCTTTTTTATTTTCACCTTTCACATAAATTTTACCTATATTTTCCCACTCTTGCACAAATTCTCCAATCTGATCATAGGATCTACCTCCGTAGTACCAAGAAAGTCTGTGATGGTGACGCTCGAGCCATAGATTCACACTTCTATATTTTGCTGGTAAACTGGAGAATGCGAATAGGGGGTTGAAAAAGTNGACGAAATGAATCTAAGACATATTTATAATGATCATGTCAATTCAGATATGTCATTCGAAAAATTTAAACAATTGTGTTCCACATGTTGGAAAAATAATTATTCGTTCCTAGTAATCGACAAAGATAGGGATATTGATGGAGGTCGATACAGGAGAAATTTCGATTGTTTCGTTCAAATAAATAAATAAATAATGGTTGTAGGGGGAGAACTTAAACAGTAGCGGGCTAGATCCCAGTGAGTGAACATGGCTCCTCGTAAGGATGAAATGTCAAAGCAACAAGAGATTTTACGTCAAATTTCCGCTGCGAGGAAGTNACTAGTGGGGTAATCGTTGAAAATAGTGCTTTACTTAATAAAGGGTTATTGACTTGCTGATCATAATATGATGATTGAAATTTTGAATACATATTATGAAGTATAGAATACTGATTCTTATNTTCAGATATGTCATTCGAAAAATTTAAACAATTGTGTTCCACATGTTGGAAAAATAATTATTCGTTCCTAGTAATCGACAAAGATAGGGATATTGATGGAGGTCGATACAGGAGAAATTTCGATTGTTTCGTTCAAATAAATAAATAAATAATGGTTGTAGGGGGAGAACTTAAACAGTAGCGGGCTAGATCCCAGTGAGTGAACATGGCTCCTCGTAAGGATGAAATGTCAAAGCAACAAGAGATTTTACGTCAAATTTCCGCTGCGAGGAAGTCAATTCAACGAAAACATAACCTATTGAAATTGGGTAGAGAGAGTGTTGATGAAGCCATGAATGAAGTTTTCAAACCCATTGTGAAATCGCTCTAGGAATTGAATACTCGGAATGTTAAATTTTCCGATGATAATGGGGAAAACCTCAAATTGGTCGACAATAAACAACACTTCAGAACCATTGGTTACAAAACTCGACGAAAAATCGGGTATAAGAGCACCCCAAAGACACCCGAAGAAATTGTGTGGAATGGAAATACCTCTGAGGATGACTATGATTCTACAGCTAATGGTTCTCCATTCAATCACACGTCGAATGACACTCTGACACCATTCTTGAAAAATTCTCACGATGATACTATAGTTTCATCCTTGAAGAATTCTAACGATAATACTATAGTTTTAGCCATTGATAATTCATACAATCTGGGCGAATTATCTAGCACTGAAGAAGAAGCAAATGTTATCGATGCTGACACTTTAGTAGGAAAATATTTAGCGCTAATCCATACACCAAAATGGGACAAGGCTTATGGTGTTCGACAACTTACTCATAATTTCATGATTGGAGAATCGCCCATTTATTTTGAGGATGAATTTATTAAAGTGAAAACCATGAAATACGCTTGCACCAAAGGATTACTGGAGCTTCTCTTCATGAAAAGTCCTGATCCCAATTTGATTGATCAAAGTGATATTGATGCATATAAAAATATCATACTTGCAACTAATGGGCATCAAAGAAACTATAAACCTCGAGGTGGCATTCGAGAGACGAAGGGTGAGAAATATGGAAAATATATTTCACAGTTTTCCGGATCCAGGTATACCGGCACCGGGCTTCTACCTGCGTTTATGAAGGCTCGACGACCGAACACTGTGGATTATGTCTACTGGGATGATCCCCATGAACTTGTCGACCGTCTTCGATTACTTGTAGCTTCACAGGGGGTAGGAAATCCGAGTCATGATAATGAAATTATTTCAATTATTGAGGAACTTCGGGAGGCTGAAATCATATATTAGAGTATGCATATTGCAAACTACTATCATTTGCGAAATGAGTGTTGACGTGTTCGGTCGTCACTTAACCTCTGATAGCGGCTCCTATAATCGAGGCCCGCCAGGCGTTGGATATAAACTCACTGAAGAAGGCAACTATGATCTCCTTAATAAGAGATTAAGTAATANACTCATGATTTCTCAAGGTCAACTGATGAAAAATCATCAATGCTCATTCTTACATAACCTCCCAATGAGGAATGCCAAACATAGATGCTCACAGTTGAATGTATTCCAGTTCTGGAAACGCTCATGATTATATTTTATGCTACCAACTCCAAGGTAATTGAAGAAATCTGTGGGAGGTTGAAGATTCCCAAAACTATCAAAATAAGTGACATCGTTTCCTATTTTTTTATATGCAACCCAATGAGTTCCAGAACCCTCTCTATCATCCAAATTGATAATGCCTGATTCATTTTTGAGTGGTCCATTTTTGGGTAAGCCATTACACATGAAAACACCTCGAAAATGTGGAATTTTCATGAGTTTTGCATATTTTCTGAGATCTCCGTCTGTTAGAGCCCTGCGTGATAGCATCATCAATAGTTTTTTGGCTTCAAGTAGAAAACCCATCCCCTTTTTATAAGGTTTAAGATGTAAACCCCGGCCGAGTGCAATAGCCTCCATAGTTTCATTATGCCTTTTATTTTCCGCGAGTTGTTGTTTGGCAGCTTTGGCACTATTAACGGCTTTAGCAATTCCAGCCGCTCCTCCAGCTAATGCCCCCGTGGCACTTAAACCGGCAAATAGTGGCACAAGAAACGGTAAAATTCCTCCAAATTTCGATGGGACTGGAATCACGCGCGGAATATTGACTTTGCTTCGCCCACCATTCTGTTTCACGGCTACTCTAGCACCATTGAGAGCTGTTTTAATAGCATCAGATGAACCGTTATTTAATTTGATTGAATTTTTAGCAGCTCTGATGATTGTTCTGAATGTCACCCTCTTTTTAGGCTTCCCCCTCCTTTTT
>NW_021680862.1:36454-36573 GCF_001412515.2 Diachasma alloeum | reverse complement strand
ACACCCAAACTTGATTTTTTTACACCCATACCCAATTTAGTTTTAGCCTTTATGGGGTTCGTTACAAATAAAGCGGCAGCTTTTTCCCCAAACCTAGCGTCTGGTGCTGATACACGTCG
>NW_021680862.1:24291-33008 GCF_001412515.2 Diachasma alloeum | reverse complement strand
AGCTCGATTCCTGTTCTTCATGAATGAGTCCAGTATTGAAGAGCAAAATAAGGATGTGGCTTTGGGAACTCTACACGGCAATGAAGAAATATCAGATAAAACTAGTGAAAAGCTGCACCTAATTAAATCAGGACTGCATCATTTTTGTGATACAATTAAGGCATTGGAGAATCAAAGCACAATAAGCCTTGGGGGCGTTGAGATAGAGGCTCGATTAATTGAGGAGCTGATGAAAAATGAAACTTTTAACAGTGCTGAATATCAACTAATATTGAATAAAATACGAGATTGGGTTGAAAGTTTGGAAGAGGAATTGGATAATTATATTTATACCCTGAAAACCATTATCGAGATAGTGCATTTAGCTAAGACAGGTGTTGTGCACCCTCAATTATTCACTCTTGAAGAACTTCAAAGTGCTGCAAACCATTTTTCAATAGTTAATGGAGATGCCTCTGTGGTCATTCCCACTGATGAATTTAACACCGACAAATTACTGAAAATTTCGAAAACAAAGATAGGCTTTCATGAAGGGGAGTTAATTGTCATTCTTAAGGTCCCACTAGTTACCGCCTCAGTCTACCCATTATTCAAAATGTACCCCCTGCCAGCGCTTCAATTGTTCGGTCATAAACGTGGGGCGGCGTACATTCAACCACGGGCTGACTACCTGCTACTCAGCCAAGACCTTTATACTTTGGCACACGCTGAGGATCTCGCACACTGTGGAATTACCGATGATTATCGCTTTATTTGTGAACCTAAGTATCCATTTCATGATATCAACACCCATCTAATTTGTGAGGCAACGATTTTCGGAAAAGATAACTCATTAGGATCACCTTTTGTGAATTGCCCCATCAAGGTCAGCGCGACTTATAATTCTCATTGGAAAAAAAACCCAAAAAGGATGGCTATATCCCGTACCCCAAAACGAGAAAGTGGATATTTGGTGTGAGGGTCAGTGGATTAACGCCATAAATGTCTCAGGAGTGGGAATACTTCAATTGAAAGAGAGATGTCAAGCGTCTACATCATCGATAACAATGCTAGGATTTCAAGAAAATGTGAAAAAATCTGACGAAGAAATTTTTGGATGGAATCTTAATGTGACAACGTTAGTATATAAACGAAAGTGTTTCCATTATCTACCCAAATATTATGTACCACTTGAAGAAATTTTATATGAATGTGATGGTCATGCGCAAGACCATAAATCTCACGGAATGTTATTTGCTTTAATGTCAATAGGATTGGGGGTGGCATGTCTTGGACTATTAGCGTTCATTCCATGGACAATGCCAACTTCTACCATAAATATCATAAGATGGAGGCACACTGAAGTATGATTTCTTTAAATAAAAATGCATTTTTTGAAAAAAATTATGTTTTATTTTTTTCTCCCTAACCCAATATTTACATTATCCTTTGAACCCGTAGGGTAAAGTATCAGGAGTACCTGGTATGAGGACACGTTTATCATCATGCCAACTTAACGCTAATTTTGTCTGATTAATTGTATATACATTGTGCTGCATAGATCTTATCGAATTTTGAGGTCTGGATACATTTCGATGATTTTCTAAACATAACTTGTAATCGTCAAAAGTGATGGTTCTGAGGGTGCATCTTTTTACCCCTTTTGCTCGGGATTTGTCTCGCTCTTCTCCAAACACTTTCAACGAGTACATTTTTGATCTTAAACCTATAAATTCCGTCATAATCCTCCCATTGTTTTCGTCTTTCATAAGGCCTAATTTTTTCTTATTTACAAGAGGGATGCTATATACATTATTTTCAGGGTAATCTGACGTACCAAATTTCTACAAATCATTCCTTATAGAATCATAAATATTATCCGTATAAAAATGGTAAATGAGACTGTCAGTGTCTGTATACAATAATTTTACATTTTGATTGAAATTATTTTTGACATAATTATAATGAAAATAATAAATATAAGTTTTAGAAATATCTAAAATACTAAAACCTGTGTAAATTAGTTTATTGAATTTGACTCGTGTGCGGTTCATTTGGATGATGACTAAATCCTTATTAAAGATTACACTGCTGTGAAAATTCGGCTTTGATATCCAGGTTTCAGCCTCCCAACGGCCTTCCCACTTGGTCACCAGCTTGACATCCATTTGCTTCCGAACATTCTCCATCGTTTTCCCAAACACAGCATTATTCATGAGTTTGTAGAAATTTGTCTCAAACTCGTTCTGGGAATTTTTCCTGTATTCTGTGTTGAGATCGATGTATTTTTTTAACCAGGCACTCTGATTAAATTTCAACACTCGATGAATTTTTGTCAACCTCAAACCAAGACTCAAGTATTGTTTAAGGTTTTCATAGTGAATTACATAATTCTTCTTCGAATTCAGAGTGGTGAGAAGTTTTGGTTGCTTTGATTCACCGTTGGAGGGCACAATGCGTTCAGGACATAGCGGCAAATCTCTATGGCTTATGTGTAACTCTTCTGGGTATTCGAGATCCACCTCGAAAATGTATCCAACACTTGAATCATCGGGAATATTTTGAACGTTGAGAGAACTCCAATCCTCCATCCAAGTGAATCCTCCGTGTGGTAGATAATGACTCATGGCGGCTCCGTATAAATTATTTACATCAAAGTACATGAGGTATGATACGGGGTCCTCAGGATTATAGTCATTCCCCATGTACTTATTATTTGCTTTGCCATATCTATTTGAGCATTGAGATAATCCTCCTCTAATACCCTTTTCGATGAAAAGCAGCATCTCTGGATCTTGAAATAACTCCAGCTCTACTTTTGTCATCTTCAACATGGCATCAAAAGCGAGTCCGGGCGCAGTATAATAGTGGAGAGGATCCAAATTATATGCTTGAAAACAACTCTCTCGGAAATTTTCGAAAATATCAGTCAATAATAACACGTCAGTCTTCAAATATAAATCGGAATATTCACCCAGAGTTTTGATGTCAAAATTCCTCCAGATGTTGCAAGCATGATTGTAGTCCTCGTCAGATATGTCAGCATCATTCAATAGCGAGTAGAAATGTTCTTTTCCGGGTAATTTTCTTTCATCAAGTTTCTCCCATAAATCCATATATTCACATGGGAATACTCCTTTGCGCGTGACGAGTTCAAACTGGTTCAAGTTGGTGTAATAACTAGACGTAATAATTTTTTTATCATCAGATAAATATGATGACAATTTATTTATACTGCTCGCCATGAATCGAAGTGAGTCAATAAATCTCAAGTGAACTTTTGTCGCTCCCACTGATTTTGTAAACGAAATATATTTTTCCTTATTAATGGGGAGTAATTTCACTGAACCTTCAAATTGTTTGGCTAAAGCCTTAATAAAAAAATGGGAATCATAACCAGATAAGTTGTGAAAAACTACGGGGATTGTACATGCCTCCTTGTAGTTCAAATTACAGCCTGGATGCGCAGCGCCTCGATATTTCCCCGTGAAATGACAGTGATCCCGGTGCTTCACCGCTTTATCTGTGAATATGTCTCCACAAATGTAGCAATTTTTCGCTGCATTAAATTCCTTCCACATATCTGCCGTCAAATACATGGGCTCATTGCATTGTAATTCGGTATCTACACTCACAGCTAAATTACGCAATTGTTCAATAAACCACTCGGTACTATCCCGCCCGCGATAAACACACAGTTCAGACTTTGAGTCATCATAATTACACTTTACATAATATGCTACACTATATGGTACATGTTTTTGATAAATTTTAGTATTGTCATTATTGTCATGAGGTACTTTTTCCAACAAACATTCTGTATCGGCATATACAACAAAGGGAACGCGAAGCTGATGCTTGAAATTTTTAAACTTTAAATATTTGTCATTATTTACGGGGAATATCATGCGACACTTGTTTATGGAGATGCAATCCATTCTGTGTTTTCCATAAGATTTCTCCACTTTGAAATGACACAAGCATCTATCACATATAAAGGCGCGATGTTGAGTCTTCGATAATTGAGTCCTGAGTAGTCTGGAGAGGTGTATGGAGAGATCCATGTATAATGGAAATTTTTTTCAGTTGGCCGTTGATCATTTTTTTTTTCAATCATCAATAGATGAATGGTGTTCTCAGCTTCTTGGAGTGTCGTTGGGGGTCGTGAGCTTAAATATAGCGGAACGATCCATTCTTTTCCTGTGTCTTCATCACATTCAATTATGTATACATTTATCGACATATGATTTAGTTTTTCAAATTTTGGTATATCCTTTATAGCCATAGGGTAATAGAACATACCGAAATTTTTAATTACTGTACCGAATGGTGGATAAGAATTCGTTCGATTTTTATTTCCAATATTGCAACGAGCCGTCATAATGGACCACAGGAAGCAGTATGAGTCGTCTTCGTTTCGAACATTGATGACAGCCTTTTTCAGTTGAATCCACCGGGGTACCTCAACAAAACTTGAACCTCCACGTAATGGATTATATTTATTAATATTTACATCCATATTTATGACTTCCCGGAGAGACTATCCTGAATCCTTCCCTTGGAATTCATCCACCTTGGCTAAAAGTTTATTTTTTATCAATTCTTCAAACCACTGGTTGAGCTGGGTAGATTCCAAGACAATCTCATTTTTTGTGCTGAAAAATTTATCTTCCTCCAAAAATTCTCCATTTTTTCGAACTTCATATTTACACGATAACACTACGTTCACTTTTAAACCACGTTCCTTTTTTAAAGCATTTTTAAGTCGCACACAAAGCATTCGGCGAGCATCATTCAAAAATTTAATTAAATCTTGTTTTTTCAAATTAATGATGACACCAGTCCTCATGCGTCCTTCAAATGCACTTTCAATATCCTCCCATCGCACACTATCAGTTAACTTATCACTCAACCCTCTTCCAACGGTTTCCAAGGCTTTAAATGAAACTTCGAATGTTTTCAATCGCGATAACATATATGTCAAACGCAATTTTTGACCCTGAGAGACACCCTCATCCAAAAGTTGTTCGACCTCTCGCGTCTTACCACGGATGTCATGGAGACTTCGTTGGATTTCCGCTGGTCTTCGCTCCATCTTCACGATATCATATTCTTCCTCCAAACGCTTGAGCCACTGCTTGCACACAAGAGAATTCATCGTGACAAAAATTGAAACGTTACTCGTAAGTCTTACGTAAGAACTGATGGAAAATCATGGAAAACCTCGGCTTTATAGTCTAAACAATGGGAGGGGGTAAATCACGTGAAAAAATACAAAGATAGAAGTTTTCGCAGAAGGCGAGATAATTTTTTGTGAAAAGGTATTCTCAAGATCACTTATCACGAAAGGAAATTGAGTCTGAAAAGCTTTCATCTTTTTTACATTCTTACTCTTTTAAGCCTGATCTAGCTAAAATCCTCGGGAATAAGGGTGATAAATCATGTAGGGAAACAATTTACAGAAATTTTCATGGATGACGCGATAATTTTTTGTGAAAAGGTGATTTTAAGATCACTTATCTCGAGAGAAAATTGAGTCTGAAATACTTTCACTTTTTTTCTTACACCTATTCTTATCCTTATCTAGCTGAAATACAGGAAAATAGGGGTGTCATAAATCATGTGTAAAATAAGTTTTTGTGAGATAGAAGACAAGGTATTTTGAACATCATATCCTAGTCTGCTCTTGAGATTTTTCAGATAAATTCTCATGATTTATAAGAGTGATTCTACAGCTTTCCACATTTGTACTCTCGCTGAATATTCTCTCTGAATCATATAGCTTTTAAATCTGCTGATCAGACAACGGAGTAGAGTACAGATTTTTTTCAGAGGGATTGAGTATACCTTTCCGACAATTCCCCAATCGATGACCCTTTCAAGTTTTATGATTTGAAAATTGAGGCAGTGTACAGATTTTTCGATGCAGATAGTAGCTTTGGAATTCTCCATATACCCCTAATTTCACAACTAATGGATTTTTCAAATTTTATAACTCAGATATTGGTGTTGTACGGGATTTTTTTTCTTTTCATAGTCTAGAGGGGGTTGCCCCAAAACGGTCTACTATCTCGAGTTGATGCCTTTAGCAGTGCACCCCTAATGGTTGGAAGGATAGGTATTTTAGCAGATCACCTCTTTCTTCGAGGGTGGTCTAGGAATGAGAGGTCTGATAGTTTTTCTCCCCCAATAAAGTAATGAAGCACTCGGTCTGGGTTATAAGAATAGTTTTTGGGTCTTTTATTGTTTGTAAGGTAAGTGGTCTGTGTTAGCCATTTTTCTATGTGCAAAACCCCCAAAAAATTCTCGTGGTGGGGGTAGTTTACTTCTATAAATGCCATTTGTCAGTCTACCACAACATCTTCAAACGACAGAAAATCGTAACAGTTCATCCAAGTGTTTGTGGAAGTTTTCGTGTTTGTGCAAAATGAATCCCATCCAGGAATACGTGGCAATTAAGGAGAATGTTTTCTGCCCATTGGAGTGGGTTAGAAGATATACAGCGGAATACCTGTGCGAGGAGCTGGAGAAGACCATGGTTCTCCACGCGGAGAATGAAGCCATTCTCCAACATTTCCCCCTTTTGGCCGCCCACGTGATGTTGGACCCTCCGGCAACAGTGTGGGTCACCGCTCATCCCGCAGTGGGTTTGATGTGGGAGTTCTTGCTCGACGAGGACTTTGAAGAGCGCACCACCAAGTACCAGGCTCGACTTCGGGAGGAGCAAGCGGAGCGAGAGTTGGCCATTAGAAGAGCAGAAGAAGAAGGAGACGGAGAGGCTGAGGATGAGGACGAAGATGGCAGCGTCATCATCATTCATGAAGATCCCCGCCAGGAACTCAACAGGATGGAGACCGACGATGATGACGTCGTCATCGTCTGGGAAGGTTCGTGCCGGGAAGTGGCAATGGAGACCGACGATGATGATGACGTCATCATAATTGATGATGTCTGGAGGCCTGAGGAGCAAATGATGCTTGGGGATGATGATGATGATGATCATGATCATGTTGACGATAGTGGGTCCAGTACTGAGGAGTACAATGAACCCCAGCATCTTCCGCACGATCAACAGTTCCAGCATCATGAGGAGTGTCTGCTGCATCAACAGACTCAGCATCAGCAGTCTCAGCAGCAGCCTCGGCATCATCCCCAGCACCATCAACAGCCCGAGCATCAACAGCACCTTTGGCATCATCCCCAGCATCATCAGCAGCCTCATTAGGAGGTAGAAAATCTCACTTTCTATCCGTCAGCTCTGGTAAGTACTAAGCCCTCACTGTCTCTTCTTCCTTATCAACAAAAATTATTATAACTTTTTTTTTCTGCTTACAGGGTTATCCAGGGTATGTGGAGCTGAGACCTGGAGTCAACTTCCCAGAAGCCTGGGCCCACCAAATCTCCAGAGCTCAGTTGGATGAGCTTATAACGCGGAGGATTCAGGATGGGCAAATGGGGAGGCCAGCCAGACCCATCGATCTGTCTCCGCAAGGATGGCTGCTGATTCTCAACGGGGCCTACATGTTGGTGCCTCGAGAGAGCTGGGAGCTCCTGACGGGGATTAGCCCTGAGGGTTGTGATGGTGTTGGTGCCATGAATTTGCCAATGATCCAATGGCAGCACGAGGCGTAAAATGTCATAATTGATGGAAAAAAATTATGTAAAAAACTAATGTTCATCTATATATATCTTTTAGTAACAATTATAATGTATAAAATTTTAGTCAGTAATGTTCATGAATAAAAAAAGTTAAATTTAAATATTCTTTATTTGTCGTCCCATCCTTTTTATAGATGAAGTTTTCTTCGACCGCTCCGCCACAGCATTGCACTCCAAAAACCGCGAATTAAACCGCTAATCAAAACCGCGAATTAAAACGGCGAATTAAAACCGCGAATTAAATCCGCGAATAAAATCGCGAATTAATCGGCCACTTACCACTCACTCGCGGGACACCCTGAGGCAAACCCTTCTGACCCTTCGCAAAACGGTTGAGCCAGACACGGCCTCATACATCTACCGGAGCGAGACGGAGACTTCTCTCTCGCACAAAAGGTTCTCATTCCCGGCGCCGGATTTAGGGGTTGGAGCTAGAAAATTGCGTTCAACTTTGAATCCATAGGAGATTCGCGGGTACGATCAAGACAAAATTTGTGGTAAATGTTCTAATAAAAAATATGGAAGAAAAAAAGAAGAAATTCATCGATTCAATGTCAAGATAGAAATAGCAACTTATATTAAATTAACTCTCAATAAATAAACAAGCTATTGAAAAAAAAACACTGATATTCCGAATTACAAAAAAAAAATTCATTAACTTCAATTTTTTAAATGGAAAACATTTTTTTTCCCTATCTGATCTTCACGCGGCTCTGGGGGATGAACGGTTGGGAACAGGGGTAAAGTGCCCCAAACATTTTTTTGTGTAGAATTTTGAGCTCTACATCTTTGTATATTACGTTTTTGGACGTACAGCGCGTTATTCACGAGTTATTTCGAAAAACCGGTGTTCAGGGGTAGTTTTTCGGCTTTTTCAACCCCCGCACAAACTTGGGGAACCTTAAACATCCGCCATTAGTTTCATACGCCCAAATCACAAATTGTATCAAAAATGGAGCCTGATTAGCAAATATTCGTATGTTAGACCTTGGTTCATTGGACTACTCCTGACTCACTCGACGCCGGAGAGCCGTTCGGGGTTTCTCCGCGCTTTTGAAAATTCATTCCTCCGCTCCTAC
>NW_021680862.1:23970-24266 GCF_001412515.2 Diachasma alloeum | reverse complement strand
GTTTTCAGGGGTAGTTTTTTGGCTTTTTCAACCCCCGCACAAACTTGGGCAACCTTAAACATCCGCCATTAGTTTCATACGCCCAAATCACAAATTGTATCAAAAATGGAGCCTGATTAGCAAATATTCGTATGTTAGACCTTGGTTCATTGGACTACTCCTGACTCACTCGACGCCGGAGAGCCGTTCGGGGTTTCTCCGCGCTTTTGAAAATTCATTCCTCCGTTCCTAACTGAGATTAAGAATTGAAACCGATGTCATTTATTAAAAATATAATTCTCAATCGGTAAGCTTTA
>NW_021680862.1:23717-23835 GCF_001412515.2 Diachasma alloeum | reverse complement strand
ACTTTGGTTTCATTCCTTCATCTCAATTAGGGAGGGGAGAAATTAATTTTTGAATGAGAAGAACTTGTTCGGAGTTACTGCGCGTTTTGAAAATCGAGATCGAGATATGAAATAGAGA
>NW_021680862.1:22884-23493 GCF_001412515.2 Diachasma alloeum | reverse complement strand
CATATCCATTAAATAAAATACAAACGTGACGAGCTACATGAAAAATACTCTTAGTTACATTATATAAATTGGCCACAAGCTTCTCATTGATGTAAATATTTTTTTCTTCGAAGCAATATTTAAAAAAATACGCGCATAGCAACTGGTTCATATGCACATTCTCGCATTTCACATCAACTCCTGTCATTTTTTTGTTACGGAGTTGGTAGCAGTGTAATACAACCACACGCACCAAGGAGGGAAGCCCGGGAATTTACAAATTGAATATGGTGCACGAATAATGAGTTCCACAGATATTTTTCATTCGAGTTTCGTGCACAAATGAATTCTCGAAGAAGCAAATTCAGTCGGAAAATCTTGAATAAATAATTAAAAGTCGGTGCAAATAACGACTGTGGAATAGAACTATTTGTTTTACTTCGATTGTTAATTGGAAAGATGATTTATCGTGTGAAAAATAAATGAGCCGAATTGAATTGAAAATGAAAAAATTTACAGGATATAAAAACGATTCCTTGTTTATTTTGAAAAAAATAATGAAATCTCCCTAAAAAAACAAAAACACATGTTTTTGTAAAAAAACTGCGCCAAGAAAAAGTTTTGCTTGGT
>NW_021680862.1:14109-21800 GCF_001412515.2 Diachasma alloeum | reverse complement strand
AAGACTTTTAGATCATTAGATTCTGCATTCATTATACTATTGATTATAATATGTTCGATTTTACATTCCTGACAATTATTACAAAATGCGAGGAGCTACCGTATTGAGAACCCCTTTCCGGTTATCGACAAATTTATACTTTGGCCCTACCATACCAACAGTTCCGTACGCTCCATCGTAGTCAATGCGCCATCGCCACGAATTTTGCTGTTGAACACTTTACATTGGCCCTGCTCATCTCCCCTATAATCTCTGATGAGAATGCATCCTTCATGCGCCGCCATGACACTTTTTACATGCTCTTCGCCATGACAGTTTCCAATGCATGCTTTTTTTATATAAGGAACATTAGGTGTTTTAGCCATCAAGTAACTTTCATCGTGAGTTCTTAGTTATTGTGCCAAGAAAACATCGTGGTAGTCTGAAAGCATGGTGTGCTTTTTTTTTACAAAAACATTTGTTTTTTGGGAATGACTTTTTTCACCGGACTGCATTCGGTTGTCTTCCAGTAATTAAACAAATCTAATGAATTGTCTTTATAAATGGGAAACATATGTCAAACGTTCTCATACTAAACCGATTCTGCAATGTCGCTCTGAATTAGAAAAAAGTTGATGAACATATATCGCATTTCATTTTTTGAAATTCAAGACAATAAAGAAGTCTTACCGACGCTCACTTCTCCGCCAATCACCTAGTTGTAAACATACAGTTCTTGCCTTCTTATTGGTCCTACTGTCACCAAGTCGACTACTTCTGCCCAATGGCCATTCTTTCTTTCCCCAGTACAACCAATAATTCCCCGAAGTCATAGACCTCCCCCTCTGCGCCCCGCAAACGCCGCACCGTAAATTGCCGACCAGGCGGGTTTAGTACAACCACGGCCATTTGCCTCGCAAGTGGCAAATTTGTGGTTTTAAACAGGCATTTGGGGGGGGGGGGGCTTATGACCAACTCGATCCACAACAAATCTAAAAAAATCTTAAAAAACGTAGAATAATTTTTTTTCAACGTCCCCTGTTTTCTTGACATCTGTGCGGGTTCCAAACCCGTTAATAAGTACAAAATAACGCGACGCAAAAGGATGATACACTCGGGACGTACAAGGCTCGAGGTAGGAAATAAACAATTAATTAATACCTACAATTAAATTGATAAAAAGTTGGAAAATGTTGGAAATCATTACATTTAATTAACAATTATTGTTTGCAAACACAAAACACACGTCACTTTCTATTCCGTTTGGTCCAATGTTGTCATTCTTCGAACAGCTGATTCGCTCCTGTAGTGTATGCTATCCGTGACGCGTATATATCTCTTATTTTCTCTAACTCACTCCACTTTTTATCATTTTAGATTATTTTTGAGCAATTGATAATACTAATTGTTTCATGTTCATTCATTTATGTATTTCTTATCTCATCTTCTGTCCTTTTCACTTCCATTCGTTTTCATTAATAATTCTTAACGTGTTTTTCTCTTTAAATCTTTTATTCGTGACCTGGGCCACTTCCATTTTGCCCACCATCGACCGATCAAGTCAGGTCCATCCTTTGTTCTCGCGTGTCCTCGACTACTTCGTTTAGTTCTACTACTTGAGTTTTGTTGCCTCTCTTCTGTTTACGCTCTGTGAGTGTTTTATTTTTTTAGGTATTCTTTATTTGTCATTTTTTAATTTTTTTAGCTTGGGGGCGATGAATAAACTGGTGGGCTATTTTTAGGGATTCTGAGTGATGTGGGAGTCATATGATTGACGAGGTTTCTCCGGATTGAGGGTTTTTTATGTGTCTAGTGAGAAGAGTGAGAGCGTTCATTCACCGTCCGTGACCGCTCAATACCTCCTCATCTCATCGACATTTCTTTTTTTTGTGGAGAGGTTTTACAACACCCTTCAAGGAGAACTTTTACATTGTTGAAGAAATAGTCCTAGATTTTATTCTCGTTGTAATAATGAGGGTTGGTAACTGAATCACATCCGGGTTCTGTTGACTTATTTATTTATTTATTTTTAGGAATTAACCGTTCATGATTTGGCTATAAATAATTACCCAATCGGAAAAATCCTATGCAATTAATTTTTAGGACAAGAATTATGTATTTTCAATATTCTGAATTGCAAGCATACAATTCTGTTAACCCGTCAGTCGGCGCGCTCTTTTTAGTATCTGACTCGCACTGCAGAGACGTCCTATAGGTTGACTAGCGTTGCGTGAGAGAAAATCTCACATGCGCCTAACGACGGGTCAAAATTCATTTTTTGTAGCAGTGAAAATTTTCTATTAGAGAAAAAAGCATTGATCGAAGAATGAAATAAAACCATTCATCATAATTAACTACGTCATTACAAACTTCATTATATGTTTATATTTGAACAAGAATCTGGATGTCCTGTCAAGGACATCCATGATGGTGCATGTCAAGGAACCTGTGATTCAAATGGGCCTGAATTATCTCAAATGATTATTTCTCTGGAATTATTAGTCGATTTAATTCGATAGAAAAAGATGGGCAAGTATTTCGTCAGTCAGTTCGAGAGATACAAATCAATGTTTGTAGCATAATGTTCTTGCTCAGTAGGAAATGGCCGTCACATCATCTGTCTCCGTAATTTCGATTGATTTAGCTAGAATTCACCTCGAATTGGAATTAGTTCAAATATCTCGCGCTGCTATCATCTAACTTAACATCAACAAAATAAACATCAGCATTAAATACTGTATCGAATTAATTCTCTATCGAAATGTAGAGTTTCTGTTAACTTCTCATGTGTTAACAAACGAGAAAGAGTTGGCGATAAGTTTACTCACTCGTATCAGACTGCGTCGCAATGCGTTTGATAACAAAGGTGGATAAACACGTGGCTGTTTTCCGATGCGGTATTCTTTCGTCAATTGCGATGGATATGAATAAAGTATCACACATTTTCGTCCATCTGTTAATTCCTTAGAAAAAAGTAAGTCGAGTGGGAGTGGGTGGAGGGGTCCAGGTGGGTCAAGGGATGGAGGAATCAACAACTGGTGGTCAATGGTGGAGGCAACAGTATCCTCCCTATCATCACTATCATCATCATCATCATCATCATCAAGGCAGTTACTATCCGTCCCAATCTCTAGCACACATTCCTGTCAGTAGCATGAAGCAATCCTATATGCAGGTAATTTCACTCATTTTAACATTAAATAATCATTCATTGTCATCAATTCCCATCACTATCAAAGGGGTATTAAATTTCAATTGTTTATTTATTAACAATGGGATCTGTTGGGGCGACGGGTTTCCATTTGCTGTCAAAAATGTTTCTAATTGCAGTTGACGTGGGTATTTCATGACGATGAGGCACAAATCAACAAAAAACTGCCAAAAGAATTGTTGCTCAGGTAAACAATAAGAAATTTTTAGTGATGTATTATTACGTAGTTGCTTTGTCGTTCGAATGCATTAATCTATCATTTATTACCACATCCTGCTGAGAATGAAGTTATATTGATATATTTTCATCACGCTGTGCGAAAAAGTAACTTTTTAGGCACGCTTCGCGTGCCTAAAACGTCCCTTTTCCACACATTGTGATAAAAAATATCGTTCGATACTCATGGGAAAAGTGTTTTTTGGCTCGTGGGATTATATCCCTCGCCTTCGGCTCGTGCTATAAACCCCCCACGAGCCAAAAAACTTTTCCGCACTCGTAACGAAATATACTATTTTGACACTGGTGCTACGTTCACCTCGTGCCGAAAAGGGCCTTTTCGTTTACTCGTAAACTAAAAGTAAACGAACAGTTTTTTCATTTACTTGTAAACGAAAAAGGCACAGTTCGGCCACTCACTGAACATAACATCACTGTTAAAAAATATTGCTCGACACATGTGAGACGAAAATTTTCAGCTCGTGTGATTGACAATTTACAGGAGCTAAAAATTCTACCTCATATCGAAATGGTAGGCGGAAAAAATAGACCAGGAAAAAATAGCCCACATATCCGAAACATGTTAAAAGCCATCCAACTTAAAAATTGCTTTTGGTCTACTTTTCCGGGATTCAGGTAGGGTGAACTGCCCATTTACGGAACATTTAAGCCCTTTCAGAAGTTTATACAGTTATGAAATATTGAAATTTTCTCTTGAAAAATTTAAGAAAAATACTGCCTAATTCCAAATTTAGTCTATTTTCTGAGAAAAAATGAAGGAACCTATCACTTGATGGGAAATAATTGGAAATAATTAATAAGTACACGCACATCGAATATACCAAGGACGGAACACTTTTGCCAAGAGTGGAACATCGTCTGCCCATTTACGGAACATTGGAGGTTAGTGTGACGTTGAGAGATTAATTCCTGGGGGCCTATTCTCGAAATATTTCCGTGCACGGAAGTGGCTTCGTAGACGAATTGCGTATAGGAATCATATAGTCGTTCCGTCAACGGAGTCGATTCCACGCACGGAAATATTTCGAGAATAGGCCCCCTGATGCGAAGTCATATCGAGGAGGATATTAATCAGAAAATATACAATTTTGTTCAATTCCTCCCGAAATTTATATCTTTTCGGTGGATTTCCCCAACTGTCAATACAGACTGACGACCATGAGAGTATCCAGATACTTAGTCGTTGACTCGTGAATGCAATGTAGTTTTGGGGATACCATAATTAATTGATGCATTATTTAGAGAGCTGTTCCCCGATTTCACAGCCTCAATCGCTTCTTCTAGATTTTTTTTGTGTATTTAAACCGTTGAGAGGGTTTCCTAACCTCTTCTGCCTTGGCTGATTGTTCTCCCTCCTCTTCGTGTATTTTTCGTGTGTTTTTACCTTTTGAAGCCATTTACGCGAAAAAATGAAGAAAATAAACTAATTTTGGGATACGATTCCGATTAACTTCATTAAATTATTAGTTCAATAACCGCCAATACACTTTCCACAGTATCACCGTATTCCCACTTGACATAGGTATCCACCCGTATGAGTGTTCCGTTCGTTTGGAATTGCGTGGAAAACTAACCCTAAAGACGGAACCCCCATATATTCAATACAATAGCATTTTTCTGATGAAATTGATATGGAAATATTGAAGAATGAAGGATTTTATATCAATATCAATCACAACTTACCGCATTTTGTGATTTAAAATCTAATAAACATCGCTTCAAAAAAAACCCGTCAAATGGCACGCATAACTATCAATCGCCGCAAACTGGCTGCTGCTAGGATTTTTCTCCAATATTCAGCAGGAGGTAATCGATAGCCGATCAGATTTGTGATGACGTCATGAGGAGGGATATAAACTTAATTTAGAAAAAAAAATCAAATCGATAGCTTGGCCGAAATTTGAGAAATCTCGTAAAATCTGAGAAATGTTCCGTTCTTGGGTAGTGTTCCGCATATGGGCAGTTCACCCTAACGGTAAAATTCCAAAGAAAGTAAAATCAGTTCCCACAGCGATTTTAATAATTTATTGATAATTATTTTCCATCATGACTTTTTATATTATCAAAATTATTGAAATTTTCTTGATAATTATTGTAGGATTTTGTCGTATTTGGACGTTGTATCACTATGCCGTTGTGCCCAGGTGAGCAAAGCGTGGAATGTATTGGCTCTCGATGGATCGAATTGGCAGAGGATCGATTTATTCGATTTTCAAAGAGACGTAGAGGTAAATTCCACAGAAAAATGTGATTCATATAATATTCACCGAAAAAATAATGAAACCCTAAAAAATCTCTAAACACGTTTGCATACCATCCTTATCCTTTCCTACAATTATAGAATTAGACAAAAATATTGAACAATAGTTTTCCAATCCCTGCTAATAATTGGACAAATTTGGGTAATAATAAAACACATATGAAAGTATTTTTTAAAAACTTTAATGAAAAGTTGACTTTTCAGACAAGTATCACAAAAAAACAGCCTCCACGTGTCCGAAACCGTACTTCACACGCATTCTCATGAAAAATAACGTCCGGCAGTGGTGAATAAATTTGACTCGTATGAGGGAAGCGCCTCCCACACGTCAAAAACCACTTCTGGCATTAGGCTCGAAAACCGCGATTCTAACATCGCTTCGCATAGTTAGATCGCGGTTTTCGGGTCCTCGCCTTTGGCTCGGATTATAAAGTCATATTCGTCAAATAATACTTTTTCGTGTCACGGGACTTGAAAATTAATATACACACCTCGCCATGGAAAAAATATCCTTCCCCACGTGCTTGCCATCCTCGCCTGCAGCTCGGAAGGCAATCTTGCACGTGGGGGACGGTGATCTGTTTTCCAAGGCTCGGGCATGTAATGTACTATGATCGCCTCATGACATAATGTACTATTTCTGCACTGCCTCTCACGATTCCTCGTCTGAGAATCGGTCAAAGAGCATAGACTAAGTAAGAGGCTCAGATCTCGAGGTTTGGGCGACCCCAGGGTAGAGCTAGTACCAGAGATTATAGGGGAGATGAGCAGGGCCAATGTAAAGTGTTCAACAGCAAAATTCGTAGCGGTGGCGCATGGACTACGATGAAGCGTACGGAACTGTTGGTATGGTAGGGCCCGAGCATAAATTTGTCGATAACCAGAAAGGGGTTCTCAATACGGTAATTCCTCGCATTTTGTAAAAATTATCAGGAATGTAAAATCGAACATATTATAATCAATAGTATAATGATGCAGACTCTAATGATCTAAAAGTCGTTTCCTTTTTCTCGACATATTTATTATTGACACGTAGGTCCAAAAATTCATAGAAAATCCCAGCGCTGTCGCTGGAAAACTCTATAGTTTTCCAGTGATTCTATTGAATAATTGTGCAGATTTTGTTTTTTCTTACTATAGTAATGTTCGATTACATATATTTATTCCCCCCCTGAGTGAGAAAGGAATATGTATCGCGCTCGCTCCCACTCATTGTCGTCTCCGTCGCGTTGGCACGTGCCCGTCCTCCGCCAAACTTAACGAGTGCGAGTGAGAAAGAAAATGGAGAAGGAGGAGAGAGAACACATTCCAACTCGTTTCAACGGTTGGAACGTTTTCGTTGTTCTCCAGCGATCTACACATAATGGGATTAATTCAATAATAATAGATTAATGAATAAGATTTTTCGCAGATTATTGCGAGATTTAGATGAATGGTTTGCCTCCTTCAGTGACCATAAAAAATTGTCTCCAATCGACAATATCTCCCGATGGAATGGAACGATGTGAATGAATCAAGTATCAATTTGAATCTTTAAAAAATTAATCGAGTGAAAAAAAATCCGGGAATTCCACTCTGAGATTTCTCTATTGTCTGTATTTACCGAAAAAAAAAAACGTTGGTCCTAGGAATCGATATGCCTTTTTTAGGCAGCTGCAATTCTGAAATGCAATGACCCTGGCGAATAAGGATCCATGTTGTAGCATGGATGTGCATGGATGTCATTTTAAGGCGAAAAATGGGCCAAAAATGATTGGAATATAATCAAAAAATTATTTAAATGCTGATAGACAAACAATTGGTCCCAATTAATACCCATTAATAGGTTATTTTGTATAATTAGGAGAAATTATTGATGGTGTGCTGTGTGGTAAAGAAGTTCAGATGGGAGAATGCCCCGAGATGGCGCCAGTGTTAAATTATCGAGTCGGCGGTAAACTGTCAGCAGTCGCAGGCATATTTTTTATTCTATTTCACTTATGAATATTAGATAGGTTTGGGGGG
>NW_021680862.1:11268-11492 GCF_001412515.2 Diachasma alloeum | reverse complement strand
TTCGTCCGAAACGCTTTTTTTTCTTAAAAATCACAAATTATCATTTTATCAATGTTTTCCATCTCTACATGACTTCAAAAGTCATATAATACAAATCGATGTTTTTTTTACTCCATATAATCTAATATTAGATGGAAATCAAGTTTCATAAACTTGATTTTTTGAATTTACAAGACCATTCTCGTTAATTATAATATTATTCAATAAATACCTGATATTCATCC
>NW_021680862.1:6536-6678 GCF_001412515.2 Diachasma alloeum | reverse complement strand
AAAAAAGAAAAAGAAAATTTCTACTAGTTATAACTCAAGATCGAATTATCTGATCGTCGCCATTTTTAAACTCGACCAAGATGGGATTGAAACGTTTATTTTAAGCCTTGATTGGATCGATTCGGACAATCATTTTTAGAGT
>NW_021680862.1:312-556 GCF_001412515.2 Diachasma alloeum | reverse complement strand
GAGGTACTGTTGACCCTGAAGAAAAACAAAAATGGAAAAAAATCATTATTTTGCCGCCTCGATGTCGTATGTGTGCGAATGCGGGCTTAATCAATACTCACATTCACATAATCCGGTAGCTGGGAAAGTAGGACTCGGTGACCCACTATCCCTCCCCACACGTTCACTTTCCACCGTGACTGAAAACTTTTTTCCCTCACCGAGTGAGGATTTTCAACAGCATAATTATGTAAATTATGCTGAT
>NW_021680862.1:0-173 GCF_001412515.2 Diachasma alloeum | reverse complement strand
TTATGCTGATTGAAAATGCCTTCTCTGGTAAACAGATTTTCGTCTGTCCTCAGGATTTGGGATAAAAAGTTTTCATTCCGGTAATACAAGGCTATATAGAAACTCTTGACAGTAGTGCAGCCGTTGCCCTGCATCTCCTGGCTCGAGTTTCTGAACTCGTGTGGAGTGGAACG
>NW_021680861.1:138690-138852 GCF_001412515.2 Diachasma alloeum | reverse complement strand
TGTGGGAATGCATGCAGGCATTAGACACACTGGGTAAAAACAACCAGGTTACCGTAACCTAGGTACTAGGCCACCATGGGATTCTGGGTAATGAAGTGGCAGATAAGCTGGCCAAGGAGGATACAGAAAGGGTGCCCGCACACGGCCTGCTTGGCATGCCCT
>NW_021680861.1:137827-138409 GCF_001412515.2 Diachasma alloeum | reverse complement strand
GCCAGGCTTTCCTGGAACCAGAGGACTTACAACAAGCAGCTGTCACCAGCCTTATTAGCCTAGTAAGAAACACAGGGCTGTGTGACTGACCGAAACCAAGGCGGATGTTACAAAAGATCGTATGATTTAGGTGACTCTGATGGGCGCTTTAAGTGACCAGCCGCGCATATTCTAATTCTAATTCTAATTCTACAGAGGTTAAGGGATGAAACGGGGGTTGATGGATGGAGAATTTAATTCTCCATCGAACAGCATCGGTTTCATTCCTTAATGTTAATTAGGCGGGGAGAGACGATTCTTTAAGTAGCGGGCGAGTTATCGGGAGTCACTGCGCCGAGAGACCATTAGGTTTTTCATTGCGCCGTGACTTTCGTCGCAGTTTTAATTTTTTTATTCCAGAGATTAAGGGATGAAACAGGGGTTGCTGGATGGGGAATTTAATTCTCCATCGAATAGCATTAGTTTCATTCCTTAATGTTAATTAGGAGGGGAGAGACGATTTTTTAATTGGCGGGCGAGTTATCCATTAAGTTTTTCATAGCGTCGTAAATTGCGTCGCAGTTTTTATTTTTTTATTACAGA
>NW_021680861.1:134441-135309 GCF_001412515.2 Diachasma alloeum | reverse complement strand
CATTCTTTCAGCAAAAATACGACTGTATAATCTCTACTGCGACTTTCTCTATTATTTCCAATATTACTCATTTGTTTCCCCGCCATTGATAGTTATTGAGTGAGAAATCAAAGTCCAGTTCTGAGGTCACAAACGGATAAATTTGAGAAGATCAAACCTCTGATTCACAGAAAATTTCGAAACCTTTTACGAAGCTTTTTTGTAATCAGCGGAATAGTGTACTTCTTTTCCGCTTGACTTGTGTATGTGAAAAAAAAAACAAATTTTGAGGCGACAAATTATTTATCTATTTAGATCAAACTATACGTTGACTCCACGTATCTTATATTATTAGACGAAGTTATTTCGATATTTTTGAGCGGAATAAATATATTTTCAGCAGAGGTAATTTTTTATCTCAGTGTTGCGCCGTGACTTTCGTCGCCGTTTTTATTTTTTTATTACAGAGATTAAGGGACGAAACGGGGGTTGCTGTGCGGGGAATTTAATTCTCCATCGAACAGAATTGATTTCATTCCTTAATATTAATTAGGAGGGGAGAGTCGATTTTTTAATTGGCGGGCGAGGTATCCATTAAGTTTTTCATAGGGCCGTAAATTGCGTCGCAGTTTTTAATTTTCTATTACAGAGATTAAGGGACGAAACGGGGGTTGCTGTATGGGGAATTTAATTCTCCATCGAACAGCGTCGGTTTCATTCCTTAATGTTAATTACGGGGGGAGAGACGATTTTTTAATTGGCGGGCGAGTTATCCATTAAGTTTTTCATAGTGCCGTAAATTGCGTCGCAGTTTTTAATTTTCTATTACAGAGATTAAGGGATGAAACGGGGGTTGCTGTATGGGGAATTTAATTCTCCATCGAACAGC
>NW_021680861.1:94347-128309 GCF_001412515.2 Diachasma alloeum | reverse complement strand
AAAAAATGCCAATATGAACCTATTGGATAATCAATTTTCTCCCGCCACTGCTGCCGACTTTATCGGCCTGGGCGAGAAGTCGACACTGCCGCCATCCGGCGGCGTTCCCCCTACTGATTTATTTTCCCTTTCAATACGCAAACTATTATTTTCCTTAATTAATGGAAATTAATGTCATTAAAGCTACTAAAATTCATTAATAATTCATAGATTTACATCCATAATCGTTCCAGGTATCATTTACCCTTTTTTACACCAAAACAAGTAGCCAGGTAACAGCCACCTAACAGCCACCTAATTAGGTGGCTGTTCGGTGGCTATTTGCTCCCTAGGGATATGCTACATCCATGCTACAACATGGATGTACCATGGAACCTCAATCGCCAGGGCTTATAATATAAATATTTTTTTTGCTAGAAAAATCGAAATATGTGGAGTTTTACCCCCCTCTCCCCTTTGCCCTGCCCTCGATGAGTCGAATATTTTTTGGGTGGTTGAGAGGGGACCCCTGAACATTTTTTAGTTCAAAAATTTAGTCAAGTTGTCATCCTTATGATAAAAATATTTTTTTTACTAGAAAAATCGAAAAATGTGGGGTTTACCCCCCCCCCTCCCTTCCATTTACCCACTCTCAATGGTCGAATGTTTTTTGGGCGGTTTAAGGGGGTCCCCTGAACATTTTGTAGTCAAAAATTTTAGTCATGTTGCCACCCTTGGAATAAAAATTTTTTTTTAGTAGGAAAATCTAAAAATGTGGGGGTTTTCCACCCCTCCTCGCCTCTTTGTCCCACTCCGAATGAGTCAAATCTTTCTGTTCCGCGGCACCCATTCAACCCCCCTACAAAGATTTGACTCCCCCTCACCACCACCGACTCATTTTACCCCGCCGTTACCGCAGCGCTAGCCCTCTTCTCAAACCTTTTCATCCCCCCTTCGCCGCCGCGTTTCATCACAGGAGTGAGTGAGAGTCAAAAAATGACCGTCTCACTCCCACTTATGCGCTGTGACATATGAGAGGCACCTGGGGGCCCATTCTGCTATGTACAATTCTGAGGCGAACTCCACATCAACTCGGCTTGTTTCCGAGTTGATGGTGGCGACATCTGCCAGATTTCAGTGGAGCTAAAATGTCCCGAAATTGACAGGTGAGCACCTCAATTATGGGGATACTTCTAGCAGGCGGAAAAACGCATAAAAACATCCATTATTTTCAGCAAACGAAAGTTCACAATATCCGACTCATCGGCAATTATGTCTCAAGTACGTGTTGCTTCCGTACGAATTATAATTAGTGTTTGTTGTAGGGGCAGAATTGAGCAGCTATATTGTGTTGTGAACTAGAAAAATTGGTGAATTTTAGGGTACAATATCCGACTCATCGGCAATTATGTCTCAAGTACGTGTTGCTTCCGTACGAATTATAATTAGTGTTTGTTGTAGGGGCAGAATTGAGCAGCTATATTGTGTTGTGAACTAGAAAAATTGGTGAATTTTAGGGTACAATATCCGACTCATCGGCAATTATGTCTCAAGTACGTGTTGCTTCCGTACGAATTATAATTAGTGTTTGTTGTAGGGGCAGAATTGAGCAGCTATATTGTGTTGTGAACTAGAAAAATTGGTGAATTTTAGGGTACAATATCCGACTCATCGGCAATTATGTCTCAAGTACGTGTTGCTTCCGTACGAATTATAATTAGTGTTTGTTGTAGGGGCAGAATTGAGCAGCTATATTGTGTTGTGAACTAGAAAAATTGGTGAATTTTAGGGTACATTATATTCTCATTATTACATGCTAATCATTTTTATTCGCCCCCGAGACCTAATGGCCGATATGTGACAGGTTATGTCCTTTCTTTTGACCCCCAAATTATAATTTTACATTCATTTTTCCGCCCACTATTAGTATCCCCGTAAACGGGTATAATGAGTATGGATTCTGAGGAATTCTGGGGAATCTAGGGGTATAAATAAAAAAACAATTTCTACAGGCTGGGCCTTAAGTTTCAATCATTCTGGAATACAAACAAATCTTTTTTGCTTTTACATATTTCTATCTAATTCTACCATTTGCGTTGAAATACAATGATGGGTCATTTACTGTTTAATGGTACGACCCTTTTTTCTAATATTTTGGATTTTTCGTGACGTAACATGTCCACAATTGTGAAATTCTATTCAATTGTCAAACGTAATTTTTACCTCGACAGATACTCCTCTCGTTGAACCAATCACTGCATCAATCGACATTTTTTGAGGTATTGGGGCATTGGGATTTCTTCGAAGCGAAATGACCCTATTGATTATTAAGGTTATTTTTGATGTTGAGAAAAACTACTCATAGCAGCATCTGAAACCTGACAAATAGATGGGATAGTGAATCAAAAAAGCAGCTGAATCTATGCCCAGAATTTTCTGAGGTAATTTATGTCTTACGATCTTATGAATTGAACATGGCAAAATCTGTCTGTTCTATCCATGTTTGTGGTTTGTGGCTCTCTACTTCAATTATCAGTCCATCGCATATTCAGTATAAGTTATTGGATTTCAAATTAAATCTTCATAGAGGTTTTCGCTTTCTGACGTGGTGCCTAATCAGGTCCGTCAACTAGGCAGTCCTATGTGCTCAAATCTGGTCCTAAATTTGCGCAAAATTAGGCGCTTTTTTGGTGGTTTTATAGGATTTTTCAAAATTGCGATTTTTCAATTTGAGCATCAAGTTAGCACAAAAAGTGGGGGAGGAAGCGATAAAAAAAATCAAACCTAGGAGATAATTAGGCGCTTTTTAGGTGCTCTCGGATACTGGGGAGAAAACTGCGGAAGAATGTTTTTTTTTAACAAGAATGGAAGCATTCGCAAGGAAACAACGTGAATGGAAAAAGGGTAGGAAAGATAGGCATATGGGGACGTCGAAGTCCCCGAATTAGGTGCTACTCAATGAGACAAAACAAAATTTTGGTGCTCCACCCCCGGCCAACTTGTACCGGGGATCAATTGAGTCAAGAGGCAGGGTCATTGGGCATTTCTCCAGCAGTCATGGAATGATGGACATGCTTGGACATATTAGGCGGTCTTGAATGGACATAATTGGAATCTTGGTGCTCCGTCTCTCGACTGAGATTCAATGGAAGCTCAGTCGAGTCAAGAGACAAAGTCATTGGACAAGTCTTCAGCAGTCTCGGAATGGTGGAGATGCTTGGAGACATTAGACAGAACATCTCTAAAAATTCATTTAATTAGCGTCGATTTATTAAAAATTATTCTGCATCACGCCACTCGATCGTGAGATATATTTTTGATCCGTTTTGGAGCAGAAGCGAGAAGCATTATCTGCCTAATAAGTTTTGACTCATCAAGAATTCCCAATTATCTTCCAAATCTCTTCCACATCCCCTAAAATGTGGAAATTTTCATCCTCAATATGGAAGCAGCAAAAAGTAGAAGTAATTTTGGAGCATGAGTAGAAACAATTTTTCAAGGATGCTCTGTCTCATAATTTGCCGAAATTGATAAAAGAAATGAGAGAATCAACAAAAGTTTATCATTTATGAGGGATGGAAGATGAAAACAATGATGTGGAAAATATGAAATACTATTTTTTCACAATAATTACCAAGATATATTCCAAAAAGATATCAGTCTCAGATTTCATGTTGCTTCATATTTTTTATGAGGTATGACTGATATTTTGCACCGAATTATTCAATTCATTAATGGAAGAAATATAGAAATATCTGATGATTCTCATGTTTCCTCTATCTGCGGCGGTAAATTATACACAGAAGATCATTAAGAATTTATTCAACTAGTCAGCGTCGACTCATCAATGATTATTATGTATTTTTCCACTCTCTCCCCATACTTACTAAAATGGCCGAATTTCCAACTCCCTTACATATTCCAGGAAATAATGTTTTTCATAATTTCGGAGCAAATTATAGACAAGTTATTTGAACAACGAGGATCGATCCATGAACAATTTTTAGTGTTCCTATACTTCTCCCCGTATCCGCTCATATTCTCGAGTCTCTACTGTAAATACAGGGATGAAAAATTGAAAACAATTGTTTAATTGACTGTTAAAGAAGGATGGAGAAACATGTCAAGAGTGATCCGGTGGTATCTCCGGCCGAGGAAAAGCGCAACAGAGTCAACCGCATTTCAATCCGGCCAAAAAGACAACCGAAAATTTAAATTCAATGTTGTTATTATTCTTCGATAAAGACTCGGTTGAGATACGAAGCAGCAATTTCTAAATTGCTTCCATTTGCGGGCGCCTAATGTTTCCAAGCATGTCCATCATTCTGATGCTGCTGGAGACATGCCCAATGACTTTGTCTCTTGACTCGACTGAGCTTCCATTGGATCTCGATCGAGAGGCGAGGCACCAACATTTCAATTGTCTCCATTAAAGAGCTCCTAATGTGTCGAAGCATGAACATCATTCCGAGACTGCTAGAGAAATGCCTAATGACCCTGCCTCTTGACTCGATTGATCCCTTGGACAAGTTGGCCGGGGTCGAGCACCAAAATTTTGTTTTGTCTCATTGAATAGCACCTAATTCGGGGAATTCGCAATACCCATATGCCTATCTCCCCTACCCTTTTTCCATCCACGTTGTTTCTTTGCGAACGCTTCCATTCTTGTTAAAAAAAAAAAAACATTTTTATCCAAGAGCACCTAAAAAGCGCCTAATTATCCCCTAGGTTTGATTTTTTTATTGCTTTCTTCCCCATTTTTCGTGCTAACTTGATTCTCAAATTGAAAAAATGCAATTTTGAGAAATCCTATAAGAGCGCCAAAAAAACAAAATTGACCCCAAAAAAACGCCTAATTTTGCGCCAATTTTGGACCAGATTTGAGCACCTAGGACTGCCAACTTGGCGGACCTTGCCTAATCGGATGTCTGAAGTTTGGTGAACGTAACTACAAACCGGTTGGGGTCATTGCAGGTGTTTATGTTGTGTAATTTTCAATTTCTAAGTAAAAATCAATTGTCTATTTCCACCCCCTCCAGACCTAATTACCACCTCGGCGCAATTAATTATCTATTTTTTGAACCATTAATTGAATTTTTTTATGACATTATAAAGTCGTAATTAGTAACCCCGTAAAATGCGATTTTGATAAAAATTTATAGGGAATTGGTAAATGAAAGAGAGCCGATCCGATGGTTTACGTTTTCAGAAAGATCGGTGGTGCCCTCTTTCTTAACATTTGCCTAGGGAATTTACTAGTGACAAATGTAAAATCCTTCCATGAGGGCCTCAAAGAGAACAATAAATTACTTCTTTAGTTTTCAAATCATCCTAAATGTAATTAAAAATGGAGGATGTGTAGAAAGAAAGAATAAGCAAATGGTAGAAGTAGTAAAAACCTAGGAATTTCAGAAATAATGAGACAATGGAAACGTTCACAAAATAAGAATAGTTGTCGATTACATATCCGCTGTGACGAGGCCCAAAAATTAATATTCTTGACCCATATAGTGAGCCCCCTAAATAATGGATTCCCGCCACCGTTCGTCACCTAAGTCCCCAGCATTCCCTTCATCCCTCTGCACCGCCATTCCCCCTTTTGGGAGCTGGAACGACGTCACCCGAGCACCATCAGCATAGCCGACCCATTCAGTTGCACAACAGGTAGCCGTACCCACCATGATAACCCCTGGAATTGGATCACCCTCGACAACAGTTCACCACACAGCCCTGAAGTGCCCCCCTAGACCCTCGACCCGCAGAGATCCAAGAGTGGCCCCGAATAATCCCGGAAATGGGCGAGGGAGACACGCGAACAGAGGAATAAAAGTGAATCTGAAAAGGAACTCACTCGCTAGTCAGCTGCCCCGAGTGTTGTTTCGCGCTGAATTAACGCATACCATAAAGTCAGTGAAAAGAGTAATTGCTGTTGCGAGAATCACTTGGAACATTCTCAGTCGCTTCCAGTCACGTGAAAAGAGGAATCCAGGAGTCGTCGAGGGGACTGAAGGCTCTGGAGTCCAGTGAAGGAATAATCCAGCAAAGAGTCGCCACAGACGTCCTGCATCACTAGTTCCTCCCACGTGATCGTGAGTACCGGATGCCTCCAGCATCTTCCCATTGGTTTCACATTGTTGCCCATTATTTTCCCATTGTTTTCCCTTGGTTCCCCATTGTTCTCCAAACATTTACCCCCCAACGGTGAGCCTACACTTGCGTTTCATCGGCCCCCTTAGAGTCAAGTAAAACCATTGTTAATGTTTGTTTATTTACAATCCCCTAGACACGACTAGCTTCGCCCCTTTAATCTTATTAGAGTCAATCCCTTTTGCGTGTACAAAAGTCGCCTAGCCTTACCCATCCCCTAGATCTCGAGTAAAAGGCATTAGACGAATTACTAAGAAATTATGTATTATTATTGAGAATAGGCAATATAATCCTTTGGTTCAATTTATCCCTCAATTGTATTGTTAACTTAATCCCCTTAAGCCCCATTTCAGTAATTATATTAAATTGGATAAGCAGCGGTTACAATTTGGCGCCAGACGTGGGGCTAAGCACAAAAATCTGAGCGCATTATCAAATGAAATATTCACATTCCATTGCGACGACGAGTGTCGTTTGTAGTATCGATTGGGAGTGCTGGGGATGTTACGGATAAATACCTGAGCAAGGAGATAATCGTCTTGCTGGGGGGGGGGGGGATCCGGGATGCACCAGTGACAGGTGGAGGTTAGGTTTGATTATTAGGCCGATGAGCACCTGGAGGACCTGGCCCAAGAATCTCGACCGCCGAAGGACTGGATTCTACAGCTGGAGAAGAGCTTCACACCTAGAAAACCTCCCAGCCTCCGGAGAGGTTGTAGAGAAACCTCAACCTCCAAACACCACCAAAACAAACCGCCCTAACTACAAGCAGTCGACGACGTGAAAATAGAGAACCTATCCTCACCTAGAAGGCAGCACCTTACGGATAGCTCCGAACTTGAACTTGGGGATATCCAGTGGAAGGGGACTGACTCCGTAAATACGTCATCCGCCGAAGCTGAACCGACTCCGAAAAAGAAGAACTGAGGGCACCACCATACGGCCACTCCAGGGATGCCGCGGCCCACAAATTTTCTGATTGACTGACATTGAAACACCGAAGGTCAATGTCAAGGCCTCGTGACGGCGTCACTGGGGGAGTCAACCGCAACGGAATTCCCTGATTGGTTGCAGCGAAACCGACCGCCGGAAGTACGTCATCCGAGGTGGGAAACGCAGCCGAGAACTTCACTTCGTTCTCAACCACCGCCACTATCACGTGTTAAATCTTGTGTGGGTCTTATTTTGTGTCTTTACGTGATATTGTGACAGGTCGAGGACGTATCCATACAGCGTATCATGTGGATAACTTTGAGGCGACTTACGGAAGATACGGAGGGAACATTTTGGAGATCCGGAGGTACGGGGAGGAGTACCAGAAATCGCACGGACACCGGGAGGACGTCGAGACGCACCACGTGTTGGATCAACTGGTGGGCCAGGGCTCCACGTCGTTGTAAGTGCACAAAAATTATATTTCTCGATCCTTTGGTTTGGCTCGCGTATTTTTGAGATAATTGGTCTGTCGAAGTGTCGCGCGAGAGTCCGAGGGATTCGATTGGGTTTGGGATACGGAAGCTGAGGGTCTGTCGGTGACCCTCAGAGGGGAATCTTGGATCCGCCGTCTTACCACGGTTCATTAGTTTTCCATAATACTGGTGTATCCCGAGGGTCCTTGAATTATTCGAGTCGAACTCTGGGAAATTAAGGAATATTTACGGAGGGAAATAGAAATAGTCGAAATTACTAGGGTTGTTAACTATTGTTACTATCATTCTTGGCACATCGTGTTTTGTTCTCTGGGGGTTGTGGAGAACAGAAAAATTATATCTCGGCCCGCACCGCGAGCAAGAGGCCTTGTAAAAGCCCACGTGGGGTCGCACAACCAGCGTTTGGTGTAGTGGCCATCCGTACAGAAAAACATAATAATCGCCGAGCCTCTCCACTGCCCTCCGGACACCAAATCACCTATTACTTATCCGTATTAATTATTTTGGATTGTGTCGAGTCTGGCGGACCGGAATTTCCGGAAGATTGTTATTATTATTTTCTTTGGCTTTGATTCTCATTTTCATTGTTATTTTTCGCATTGATTAATACTATATTTCAGCACGTGTGGGGCAATTTCGTCTTTAACGTGTGTGGGGGTTACAGCATGAGCCGAAGGCGAGTGATGTCACCACACACGTTAAGGACGAAATTTCCCAACAAGTACTGAACAAAATTTTATGTCACGAAGCTATCAAAATTTTAATGTCACTCGACGCTTCGCGTCTCGTGTCTAATTCAGCCGGTTTCAGGCATGAGTGGCATAAAAATATTATCTTGTTTGTATTATCATTTTCCTCGATATTTTTCACATTGAGCAAAAGTATCACTTTAATTTTGATTATCATTATTTTGGGTCGACCCGTATCTATCGAATTTATTTTGTTTTCTCAAATCATGCCATCTGGAGTTTATAGAATATAGAAATATTTTGTTAATCAAAAATCTCTATCTTCTTTTATTTCTATTGAACTAATTCCTTGCACCAAAAATGAAGTATTTAAGTTAATTTAAGCATGAGCACACCTGACAACAAAACGGCAACGGTGTGCATTGCACGGCGTGCGTCAGGAAGGCGAAGAGTTCTCAGGAAAGTATTTACTCTAAGTTATTTTCTTTTGGGATTCATTCCTCCGGATTCGGAGAACGCATTCAAATTGTTTGCCTATTGAATCTCTAACATTGTTGAGGGAATTGAGAGATAAATGACAGGTTATTTCTCCTTTGGGGGATTTCAAGGGTTTTACTGAGAAATATTTCACACTTCATTACAATTGAACAGTACGACTTTACAAGCTTTAGCTTATCGCATGAAAAGGGACCACTTTGGCGAATTTAGTTTCCGAGATAATCGCAGTTTTCTGATTACGGTTCAGATTCGTCTTTTTTTTTTATTGCTTAGGAATGAACTGCAGGTCCTCCCACGTCGAAGCGCGCAAATTAAATGGCTCTATCTCTTTTGCAAGTATGTTTTTCGATTTTTTGGAGAAAAAAGAAAAGGGACCACTTTGTCGTTTCGTGAGAAAACCCAGGAATTTTTTGATTTTTCAACAGTTTATCGCATTCTATGGTACATCAGGGGATGGGACAGCGTTGCCAACCATGCCATAATTATGGTATTGCTACCATAATTTCGCATCCGATGCCATATACCATAGAGAAGTCCATGGTATCCCTAATTTTACCATAATTTCTTGTTTCGAGGAGGAGACCACAAAAACTGCTTGTCTTTTTAATTCTTTATTCTGCCAATGGGTCATCCGAAAATTTTTATATACTTCAATGAGCTGTTGGCCAATCTCGTCGTCAATCTCTCTTTTCCTAGCATCTAGGTGACGTTCATCCAGACTAGCATCATGATTTTTGGCCTCATCATTATGATCAGACATCAGACGGAACTATTGGTTCTTCAACTTCATCCAGATAGACGTCCACCACTTTTTCATTGTTGACCTGGTATGACATGAGATGAATTCAAGCCGAGAATAATCAAGGAGCTATAAATATTTATGTTGCTCTGTGCTTGTGAAATGAATAGAGAAAAACAATTAATTGAATAATTAAACAACTGACTGCTTCGTTTCTTGAATATATAATAACGTTAGGTGTTGTCAATGGATTTCCATCGATAGCTAGTATTGGTATTAAAATAATATTAGCATTGTCATGCATATGGGCATTACCATCATTAATATTAGGTTTTATTGTAAGGATTTTTGCTCATAAATAACTTCATCCATCTTTTTTGAATTTATGGAACTACATTTATTACTATCAAACAATACTGAATGTATAGAACACATAGCCTCGCATGTTTTGAAAATGGCCGTTAAAAAAATCTTGCATAGATACGAAAAACTGGCCATGACTGAAATATGGTGCAGTTTGCTATGATTGAGCCACTGGATGGATTGGCCACTGGATGGATTGGCCACTGGATGGATTGGCCGTTGGTAAAGCAGACTCGTGAAATCTTAGTGCTTGACCAATAGGCTGAGACGATACCAGAACATGAACCAATCGCAACAGCGAATACATTCTCATCAAATCTCTGCACCGGCGGGTATCTCTTCATTGCTTCTCATCATGGTTGCTAGTCTGATCTATTTCGATGTTTATGGCTTGCGCCAGAATCAAAATTTCAAAGGTTTTTAATCCCAGGACAAAAGTTGAACACTGAAGAGTAATTTATTCGTCGTCAGGGTAATTTTTTGGCGATTGGGGTACGTGATTAAATGTGCAACTCTAAGTGGAGTCGATATGCATACGTCAAGTTATGATTTTTCCAATTTCAGAGTTAGGATCATGGCAGAAGAAGAAGAAAATGTGATCACTCCTCCATCTAAAAAGGCAAAACCACTTCCGAAAAAAGTCAAAATCCCTCAAAAATTTCGTGAAGCCTGGTTGAATATGCCAGAGTTTCAGTCGTGGCTTCAGAAGCATTCGAGTGGCGAATTCAAGGCTAAATGCAGACTGTGCTCGAAAGAATTAACTGCTGATATATCTGTGTTGAAGTATCATCTACAGTCTTCCAAACACAAGGACAATTGCAATTCCATCAAATCAATCAATCCTATGACTTCATTTTTCACTCGAGGTCATGATATTCCTTCACAGTTGGATGAAGCTGTTAAAGTTGCAGAAACAGGCCTCGTAGGATATCCGACGGAACACCATATGCCATTTAGTGCACTGGATCATTTGACAGACCTCATGAAAAATTTGATTACGGATTCAAAAATCGTTCAAAACATGAACCTCAAACGCACGAAAGGACGAGCAATTGCCCTGAATGTTATTAGTGTATCAGCTAAAAATAAACTGGGAGATAAATTGAAAGCAACTAAATTTAGTGTACTCAGCGATGAATCTACTGATATCTCAACTAAGAAATGTAGCTGCATTATGGTTCGATTTTACGACGATGAGACAGGGCGTATAGCTACAAAGTTTTGGAGTATATGTGATGTTTTGGTACCAGGTAAAGTGACATCTGTTTCTGCTGAACGACTCTATGAGTGCAGTATGTTGAGTTTCGTCGAGCAACAAATACCCAAAGCAAATATCATAGGATTTGGGTCGGATGGCTGCAGTGTAATGATGGGCAAGAACAATTCTGTTGCATCGCGCCTGAAAACTGATCTACCGGGGATAACTATCTCAAAATGCTTGTGTCATTCATTGCATATTTGTGCAAGCACTGTTTGTGAGGAACTGCCACGAACAGCAGAGAATTTGGCACGCAATATCAACTATTATTTCACCTCCAGTTGTAAACGTCAGTCTGAATTCGGTGAATTCCAGATATTCTGCGAGACAGAGATTCATAAGTTGCTGTATCCCTCCCAGACCCGGTGGCTGTCATTGGTTGCAGTAGTTCAAAGGTTGTTGGATCAGTGGCCAGCACTTCAGCTGTAATTTACAGAAAAGCGGCTAACCAGTAAACTACTTATAGCAGAAACGATTCATAGGGAATTGAGTGATCCTTTCACGAAATTATATTTCTATTTTCTAAAGTGGATGTTGCCGAAATTTACTTGGGCTAACCAATATTTTCAATCAAATAAAGTGGTCATTACTGATGTGTATCCAGTCATGAAGGAGCTGTTCATGGATTTATTATTAAGCTATATGAATAGAAAATACGTCATGTCTACTGATCTCGCTGATATTGATCCTAAAAAAGACACTGAGTATTTGCCTATCACGCAAATTTACTTGGGAGTAGATGTGCTAGAAGATTTAAAAAAACTTCCAGAGTGACACCCGGAGAAAAATTCAGGAGAGTTTGAGAAATGTGTCACGTACTTTCGAGACAGATGTCCAGCTTTTCTTGTTCAGGCTAGCGTTCAGGTGAAGGCTCGGTTTGATTTTGATGATCCACTCCTCCAAGGCATAAGCATCCTAAAACCCCAGCAGGCTCTCTCGTCAATCACCAGAGAGAAAACGCCCAGTTTAGTGTCTCTCATGTCACTCGTTCCACGTTCTTGTACTAGAGAAGATTTCCAGAAGATCGATGATAAGTGGCGTCGAATGCCGGCCCATGATTTTGAAGTGGAAATGGGGACGCTTGAAACCGACGTTTTTTGGGGTAAAATGCTTCGGTTAAAGCTGGATGAAACTGTCATATTTCAGAATGTTGCTCATTTTGCCTTGAACGTCCTATCTATCCCACACGCTAATGCTGATTGTGAAAGAGTTTTCTCAAAAGTCAATTTGGCTAAAACCAAAACAAGGAATCGACTTATTACATCCACGATGAATGGGATTCTTCTCAGCAATCAGGAGATGCGTGATTCTGGAGGATGTTACAAGTTCAAGGCATCGAAAGACATGTTGTCCAGAATGACAAAGAAGTCGCTCTGGGCACATCAAGAAGCAATTCCAGCCTCGCAGTTACAACCGCATTCCAGAGAGCAACTCAAGGTTTCCACTTTTTTGTAAGAAGCAAGTGAGGACGAGGGAACAATTTTCGAAGATATGTGATTTTTCAATGGAAGGGAGATACCGTTACCAAAGACAATGTGTTTTTGTTGATTTATTAATGTGACGAATTATCAGTGTTACTCAAACCAAATTAGTTTTTACTCAAGTATTACTTGACATTTAAACGCATGTTCCAAAGAAAAATGCTAAAGAACATAATTAAGAAGTTCAGGTTCGATTATATTTATTCCTCACCTAGTTTATCCTTCCAGACATCGGCAGTACCACTCCTAGCTATTCCTCTTGTTCGATAGAACGTTCAAAGAAGAGAAAAAATAGGATTGTGTGTGTTTCATTTCAAATTTTCCGAAAAAGGGACTTTTAACGTGGATACCATAATTTGAATTGAAATACCATAAGTTTGTTACGTTGGCGCCATAATCGCCTACGTTCAGGTTGACAACGCTGGGATGGGAACACATTATCACACATATATTTAGTGATTTTTATCATAACAAGTGGACAATTATAATTTTTTTTATAACTGGGTGGCTGGCTCATTTTTACTGATGAATTAGAAATTTGTTTCCGAATGGATATTCCCACGCAGATCAGGCCCTTATTTCTGGCCCTTGCTTCTGACCCTAATTTCTTACTCTTATTCTTGACCCTTATGACCCTTATTTATCAGCTTTATTTTTGGTCTTCATTTTTAACACTCGTGACTCATAGTTTTGACTCTTGTTTTTTAGCTTTATTTCTGACTCGAGACCCTCAGTTTTTTCATTTTTGACCCTCCTGACCCTCAGATTTTTATTTTTGACCTTCGTGACTCCCAGATTTTTATTTTTGACCCTCGTGACCTTCAGATTCTCAGCTTCATTTTGACTTTCATGACTTTTATTCTTGAGCTCTATTTTTTCCTCTCGGATCCTTGGTTTTGACCTTTATTGCTGATCTTTCGTTTGACCCTTAGTTTTGACCTCTATTTGTCTATGTCCGCATGTGGATGGGAACATATTATCACACATATATTCAGTGAGTTTTCGTATAACAAAAGTGGACAGTTGTTTTTTTTTCATAACTGGCTAGCTCATTTTTGCTAATAAATTAGAAATTTGCTTTCAAATGGTTATTCCTACGTAGATCAGGCCCTTATTTTTGAATCTTTTTGGTCCTTGCTTCTATTTTTCAGACCCCAAGTCTGAACCTTATTCCTGACCCTGGAGACTCTTACTTTTGACTCTCGTTACTGACCCTGGTGAACCTTGATCTTGAATTTTATTTCTGATCTTAAAGACCCTGCGTTTTGAACCTCATTTCGGCCCTTATTTTTGACCCTCGTGACCCTTAGCGTTAACCTCTAGCTCTGGCTGCCATTTTTGACCCTCGTGACTCTTACTTTTGACCCTCATTTTTTACCTTCATTTTTAACACTCGTGACTCGTGAATTTTTTATTTCCGCAGAGGTAAATTATCATTTTTTTTCAGTTTTCAGTATGTATTTTCAACGGAAATTGTCCGTTCTTTCGATGGAGCATGGTTTCAATTAGCTCATTCCATCGGAAATGGCTTAAAATTGGCAAAAGAAAAGTGAAAATCACGCATTATACCCCTTTCCCCCACCTCGATTGCAAAGTGACTATTTTTACGAAACATATTGAAAAATCAAAGTGGGATCTCACTTCGTTCTATCCAAAAAATATTCTTTTCTCAGTTCGGTTTCTGCAAATTCTTTTCATTTTCCATTTCTTCCATTTTTTTAATGTGAAAATTCAGTATTTCCAGTAAATACAAATTGAAACTTCGACACAAAAAATAGAAAAATAGAAAAAAAAATCAAAAGAAAGACTTGAAAAAAATTATTTTTTGGATAGAACGGAGTGAGAACCACTTGGATTTGTTAATATGTTCCATAAAAACTGTTACTTTGAGTAAGGAAATGGAAATTGTCTGCAATCTGAATGGGGAAAGGGGATCCAATCTGCAATTTTCAACTTTTTTTTGCCAATTCAAGTCATTTTTGATGAGGTGAGCTAATTGAAACCATGTTCGATCGGAAGAATAGAAAATTTCAGTCGGAAATACATATTGACAATTAAAAAAACAATCATTCACCTCCGCTGAAATCAAAAATTTCGTCAAGAACTGGAAAAATGGAAATTTGACATCGTAAACATAATAAAATTGAAAAAAAAATTGAATTGAAAATTTTAGGTCTTTTTGATGATAGTAAAACTATGGGAGAAGCCTCAAAACTGAAAATTTTGAAGGTACAAAACCATACCTATAATTGGCGAAAACAATCATAACAGCCACAATAAAACAGTTTTATTTTTGTTGTCATCGACAATAAAACAGTATAATTCCTGAAAGAAGGGACAATAAATGATTTCAAACGCAGTCTACATTTTCTTTAGTCAAATAATTCGAAATAGTCATGTTTTTCTTTTAAAATCCTATTAATTTATTGAAAATCCAATTTTAGAGAAAAGCGACCACTTTGTCGGATCTTCTTTATTTCATGAATAAGAGATAAATTAAACTTAATACACGGCGGTTTGTGTTTCCAAAGGTATGTTTTATGTATTCAAACCATCACCTGTTTAACTTCCGAGTAGAACTAATAATAATAGTACCTCGAACTTTGATCTCGTTTTTCTCAAAACTATGTTTTTCCCATTTCCAACTTTGGAGCTCTATAACTTCGCGGTTTTTTCATCTAGCGAGACGTGTGACCTCTCAAAATGTTCCAAATTTAACCAGGAATACGCCCATATGAATAAGTCCAATAGCGCCAAAGTGGTCCCTTTTCATGCGGACGTCCACAAATAATAATTGAGCGAGGTCATTAATCTCCGGATTTTACCTCGTAACAAATGGAAGACCTGTTTTGTAACACTACAGCGTATTGAGTCATAAGGAGACTCCAATCATTATTCGGAACTTAATATAAACATAGGCGAGGGATCGCAGTTTCTTGTTTTGCCTCGTCGCAAATAGGCGATATATTTCAATATTTTGAAAGATACTATTTTGAGTGATATTTGGAAAAATTGATAAAAATAAATGTAGACAGAGAGTATTAATATTCAAAATTGGCCACGTCACACCATTCCCCGTTGTCTGTGGCTCACCATTACACGATCAGTGTGCCACGCGCCGAGATCACCTCCCCCCACATTGTTTCGCATTCTCTCATTCTCCCCTTCGTGTTGACTCTGTCGCTCTATCTCAGGTATGAATTTTTCGACAATTTATTTCTCTCGATTCTTTCCCTCCCCCCGCAAGTGTCGCCAACCTAGTCTACCGGGTGTGACGTATCCCTCTCCCCGTGATTTCCCTTTTCCCGCGTTAATATTGCCGCCAGGTATCGTATCCACCGGGTGTCCCTTTCAAATTGAAATTTTATTTTATTGTTTTTTCTTATGAATCTTGAATTCAATTGCTGAAGTATTTCTTCCTTGTTATCATTATTATTATTCCTTTTTTTTGTTTTTGTTTGATAAATTTTGGTCAACGTCGGAGTTAGAGATTTCCTTTCTTTCGTTTGTTGAGCGTGGATTGAACATCCGTGGAGAAATTGTTCCGATCGTTAGGACTCCCCCGCTCCCCCGCCTGATACCCCTCCCCTATCCCCGACCAACAACTATTCACCTCGGAGTTCAAGAACTGTTGTAAATTGAAACTTTTGAAATTTCTTGATTTTTTCCCCCTCTTTGGAAATTTACTTTTTAAATTACTGACTTCTCTGAAATTTTTGCATTTTTGGCAACCTTAGTTTTCGAACTTTTTCCACTTTTGGAATTATCCCCCTTCTTGGAACATCCCCTCCTTTGTTGAAAAATCTATCTCTCTTGAAGAATCTACTGTTTCCAAATTCTTTCCTGGTTGAATGTTGCTCCCTTTTGACAAATGTACTTTTTTGTAATTTTTTCCTTTTTTAAAAAATTCGAGATGTTTTCCTTTTTTGAAAAATTCACTTGTTTTACATTTTTCTCTTCAATTGGGTTGACGCTGGTCGATTTATTTAGTTAATTTACTGTTGGATAAAGTATCCGGTAGTGAAAAATTCTTTCCCCGGGTGTGAAATTAATTTGGATTAGGGATTGAACTTTCTCTCCAATTTGTGAGCAGATCATTTTGGTTTGGTTACATGGAGAGAATTAAATAGTAAATATTACCATGGCCATGGTAGAGATTACTATGGCAACATAGTAAAAGGATTTCCAACTGACCCTACATAGTAATCCTTACTATGTCCCACGGTAATGCTTACCATATCACATGGTAATGCTTACCATGGTCACAAGGTAATACTGACCATGTCACATGGTAATCGTTACTATGTCACATGATAATGGTTACTGTGTTACATGGTAATGGTTACTATGTCACATGGTAATGCTTACTATGTCACATAGTAATGCTTACTATGTCACATAGTAATGCTTACTATGTCACATGGTAATGCTTACTATGTCACATGGTAATGCTTACTATGCGAATGGAAAATAGTCCTATGAGCATAAAAAGTATTCCTAAAATACACGGTTGACATTTTCCATTATTTCTCGATGCGTAAACGCATGACGCTTAAGGCTGTGTGCTCAGTAGTCGATGAACAGTGCACAGAAGCGGTCATGGACAATATGACAGAAGACTCAAGCACTCTTGGAACTACGGTAAGTATATTTGTTTGGTTTCATTGAATATATATAATAATGACGTAGAAAGAGAATTGAAAGTTGTGAAAAATTATCAGATTCAACGACTTATTATCAGAAATAATTTTTTCTCATTTGTAACTCATCCGTTTCGATAACATTGATCGATATCCTAGTGAATATGTAAAAAACAATGAAACACGATAATTATACGATAAGTATAACGATTAACGATAATTTATTAATTGAGAGTGTTATTCTTTCAATTCAAAAATATGGTTCTTAAGGGGAGACCGCCCCGAAATTTTGAAATCGGCGATGCCTTCATCTATCCCCTTATCTGTTTATGAAGAAGAAAGAGGCGTTAGACGATGAAAATTAGCAAAAGTGTCCTCATAAAACAATTATCAACTGATTGACTGGAATTTTCGTTCACACATCCATGATATGTACACAAATATGAATGAGCTTTAAAAATGTCTATTTTTTCATTTTTTAAATTTTTTTCTCAAAATTGGTTGAGGCCAAAAATTTGAAAAGTTAGTAATATTCACCTACATGATAAATCAGTGGAGTACGAATTTTATCAGCTGTTTCGAACTAGTTATTTAAAATATAATGAAGAAAATGATGGAAAAATTTGAAAAATTCATACTCCAATGATTTACTATGTATTTCAATTTGAAAAAATTTCTAGATTTTTCGCCTGTATCAATTTTGGAAAAAAAAATTCAAAAACCCAAAAAATGATTTTTAAAAAGCCTCATTCTGTTATATTTGCGCATATATTCTGAATGTGTAAAATAAAATTCAAGTCAACTGATTGAGAATCGCGTCATGAGGACACTTTTGAAGATTCTCTCAATAGAAGAAATTAAAACCTAATTTTTTCTTTTTTTTTGGATTAAAATTGAAGTAATAAATTCATTAGTACAATAAATAAAGGTCTCTTTGATTTTGAAATTTCAGTACGGTTTCCCCTTAAGATTCTTAAAAAATTGATAATTTCAGATGTTTTCAGGCCTTCAAATATAAAAATCATCAGAAATTTTTCATACATGGGACATGACATTACGACGGATGTCGTTTTGATAATGCCTACAGAGGCCGGGCCTCAATTACATTTGGTAAAAATTGTATTATCTGATGACCAACACCTAGTTATTCTCGTAACTCACCAACTGGAAGAATATTTTTTTGATAACCATTTTCAAGCATATCAAATTGATATGAATCAGACGAGATGGTCTACGTTGACCTATCACGACATCAAATTTTGTTCTTTATCATACGTAGCAACTTCTGGGAATGGCAATAAATATGTTCCAAAACAGTGGGTTTAAATTGTTGCACATATGCTCTTTAATGTACTAAAATAATTTAAATATGAATATCTCTTTGAATTATTGATTATAAAATAATCATGGGAGAAATTAGGATTAAGTTAAAATAATACTTTGTAATTCAATACTTTTGCAGTTGTTGTGAAACAGCGTACTTAATAAAGAAATTGTTTTTCAATTTTTATAGTACAGATTTATTTAATGTTATAAACATTAATTAAAAACATTCCACCCCTCGAAAACAAATATTTTCAAACAAATTCTACTTTTATTAAAAATATTGTACGTTATAACTATAATCTACTCATGTTTCATTCCTTAAAGGTATTTACTTCCTTAGATAATATTCATTATGTTACAGGATATTTTACGTAACATAGGAAGCTCTACTATGTAACATAGTAACATTTACTATGTTCACATAGTAACATTTACTATGTTAACATAGTAAAGTTTACTATGTAATATAGTAGAGCTTACTATGTAAAATAGTAAATGTTACTGTGTAACATAGTAATTATTACTACGGCCATAGTAACTTTTACCATTGAGGAACTTACCATGCCCCATAGTAACCATTACGATGTTGCATGGTAGCCATTACCATGTCCATGGTAGCTATTACCATGTCCATGGTAGTGCTTACTATGTCCGGATTCTGACATCGTAATATTTACTATTTTATTTTCTCCGTGTAGTACCCAACTTAATCATTATTATTTTGGAATGGAATATGGAACATCTAAAAATCGGTTAGTGGAATTGAAAGTATGTTGGACCATCAATCCAACTTTCCTATTGGTCAGTCGAATCGTATTTTTTACTGCAATCCAAGCGGTCATCTCTTAGGTTATATTCTTTCATTTCATCGGGAGTAACTGTAATCCCTGGCTATTTTTCGATGGCAATCGGCGGCAACCCCCCTTTCTGAAGAACCCCCCATCACCTACGACCGCGGATATCAATACCTAACGACCCTACCCCTAGTACTGACGAGAGAAGGAACCCCCCCACTCCTCGAGTTACTTCGCAACAACCTTCAGCAATTGTTATGATTTCGAGCCCAGTCAGAGCTCCCACAGGAATATTCCCGGACTTCCCCGGGACCGCACTCACGAGAAACCCCTCCAGTAATTCCTCAGCCCCCTCCCCAGCAATGCCACAATGAATCATCCCCAGATCGACCCTCAATTGTTCCATACGGTCCATACGGTACGGCATGAATATGGATTCATGCAGCCAGTCCTAATTCCCCGTCAACCAGCTCCCTCGTTCCGACTGAGAACCGACTCCCTGATAACCCAGATATTAACCCCTATTCCTCCCAGATGACCACCAGAGCCATTATTCTTAGGGACAGTTCATTTGCAGACCCTTCAGGTCGAGCATTAAAAGTCAGTCACATTTTCACGCGAGAGGGAATTACATTCTCAGGGGCCAAATATGAGGACCCCGACAATTTTCTTGATGAAGTAGAGGACTGTTGCGTAGCCAATAACTTCACTGACGAAGAGACCCTTCGAGCCATTTTCTCGGCATTTAAGGGTAACACCCGTACCTGGTACCATTCCGAATGCTCCTATATTTTCTCATACGACGAATTCGTATCAACTTTCAAAGCCAATTTCTACCCCCTCGCTCGAGAAGAGAGTATTTGGCGGGACATTTTACGATGAACGCAGGCCCCCGATGAGATTGTTCGCGACTACATAATTTGCATGCATGGACTCTTCGCAAACCTTCACCCTCCCCTTCCCCTTAATAGATAGTTGAATATAGTGCATTCACAGATGTACCCCCAGCATGCCAAAGACATCAAACGTCGCACATTCACCACGTACGCTCAGCTACTCGCACATGCCCACGATGCCGAGTGACCGCTAGAAATGTCCTACGATACAGAGCCCCTTCCGCTGAAGAAAAGCGGGGTTGTAGCAGGGTGGAGCTATGCTCCACCCTGCATATGCTTACACTCCTCAGGTATCGAAAAGTGAGGGTCCCTCGCCCCATTACACGACTTCATCCCGTATCCCTGCACTGATGAATCTTTTTGTTCCTCGACCCCCTAGCCTCAATCCGCAAAACAAAAGTCCGATGGAACCTCAGAGAGCTCCCCAAAACGTATGAGTAAGAGTTGATTCGTGGCCTAGGCATGATCGTCGTAGGCATAGGAGAGCCCCCCGTACAGCCAAAAAGTATGGATCTAAATCCGAAAGAAAAACCCCGGAAAGTTGCCCCCACACGCCTCGTATACCCCCGGGACTGCCATTCCATTCCCCTCCCAATCAGATCCCGCAACGCCTGACTCCTCATCACCTAAACCCCCTTCAGAAAGACCCAAGATACCCAGAGACGGTCCAAGATACCCAAGAATACCCCAGAAGATAGCAAAAGTTCCCCGATATCTCAATACCCCCCTCAAAGTAAGTCACCTTCACCGTCAGGGAGACCCCGACACCGGACATTCTCAAAACCTCGACTAGTACTCCCCCTCCTCCCGAACAGACTCGACACATCGAAGTGATCCCTCAACCCCTCGAAATTCCACCCCTGATGCCTACCACTTCTCCGCCCGTCACAACGATCCCCCCACTGATGTCCCTACACATCCCTCACCCACCTGCCCTCGAGCACATCACCCCTCGAACCCCCTTGGACGACCCTGAGCACAGACGTGTTCGCAGACCCCCTGGATATCCTCAATCAGCCTATCCCGCGCAATTCCCCCCTACTCTCCAATGGGTGTATTTAAGTGCGAGGGCAGCCACCGAGCAAGCGAATGCCGAATTCCGACTAGTCGCTGTTACTCCTGCGGCCAGTGGGGAGTAGATGTCGCATCTTGCCCTGACTGCAGTACTCTTAATAGATTAATCTAGATTAATCCCCCTCCATACACATTTCATTTCTTCTCTCCCTTATCCCTTCTAAGTTGATTGCACATGTTTCCTTTCTCCTTTCTTTTTTTTTTCTTTTTGATCAGTTTTGTATGATTTGATACGGAGCCTACGGATCTGTCACAAATATTGTTAATTATAATTTTCGTTTTGTTATTATCAAACCAATGGTATATAAGATATATGGGAGGATGTACGGATGTGCCCCGTACCCGAGGGACCAAAATAAAAATAACTCACTTGCATATAGAGCCTTCATTCCAGACTCACCTCTCCTGGAGCCGTTCGGAAAAAGATGAGTAACGATCAACATAGAGTATGAAAAGCCTATGTATTCTCTACCCCCCAGGAGAACTGTGACGAGGCCCAGAAATTAATATTATTGACCCATGCACTGAGCCCCCTAAATAATTGATTCCCGCCACCGTTGGTCACCTAATTCCCCAGTATTCCCTTCATCCCCCTACACCGCCACCCCCCCTTTTGGAAGCTGGGACGACATCACCCGAGCACCATCAGCATAGCCGGCCCATCCAGTTGCACAACAGGTAGCCGTACCCACCATCATAGCCCCTGGAATTGGATCACCCTCGACGACAGTTCACCACACAGCCCTGAAGTGCTCCCCTAGACCTTCGACCTGCAGAGATCCAAGAGTGACCCCGAATAATCCCGGAAATGGGCGAGGGAGACACGCGAATAGAGGAATAAAAGTGAATCTGAGAAGGAACTCACTCGCTAGTCAGCTGCCCCGAGTGTTGTTTCGCGCTGAATTAACGCATACCATCAAGTCAGTGAAAAGAGTAATTGCTGTTGAGAGAATCACTTGGAACATTCTCAGTCGCTTCCAGTCACGTGAAAAGAGGAATCCAGGAGTCGTCGAGGGGACTGAAGGCTCTGGAGTCCAGTGAAGGAATAATCCAGCAGAGAGTCGCCACAGACGTCCTGCATCACTAGTTTCTCCCACGTGGTCGTGAGTACTGGATGCCTCCAGCATCTTCCCATTGGTTTCACATTGTTGCCCATTATTTTCCCATTGTTTTCCCTTGGTTCCCCATTGTTCTCCAAACATTTACCCCCCAACGGTGAGCCTACACTTGCGTTTCATCAGCCCCCTTAGAGTCAAGTAAAACCATTATTAATGCCTTTTGCGTGTACAAAAGTCGCTTACCCATCCCCTAGATCTCGAGTAAAAGGCATTAGACCAATTACTAAGAAATCATGTATTATTATTGAGAATAGGAGATATAATCCTTTGGTTCAATTTATCCCTTAACCCTAGACTGATCACCATGCGAGGGAACTGCCGCAACACGTCGTTTTATTCACCTTGCCATCCACTGGTTGACCGGAAAAATTTGAGAAAAATTGAATTCGTCAATTGAAGTATCTGGAAAATTCTAGTATTTTTTTTTCAATATTGTATCCTTTAATTCTGGGAGAAAAAAAATTATTTCCAACAGATGAACAATTTTTTCCCGTGTCAAATGAAATTGCCTGTTGCGCGACGTTGCTGGGAACTCGCTAAACGCACCCGGGAAGCGTAGAGTGGATTCGGTAACGCTGGAGTCTAAATAACACGGCGGCACTCTCCCGCGAAGGTGACTAAAATCGCATTTTCCCGTCAGGTGACCAGACTAGGGTTAATTGTATTGCTTACTTAATCCCCTTAAGCCCCATTTCAGTAATTATATTAAATTGAATAAGCAGCGGTTACACCGCAAATGCTTGTTTCTTTTAAACTGAGAACGTAAATCCACCAAATTTTATCTAAAAAAAAAAGCAGAAAGGAATCTTTGAAATGAACTAAAAGTTTTTGAATTCTTTCCCTTTGGCTATGTCAAAAGTTCAAACCTCCATTGAAGTTTATTTTGAAAATATCTTCAAACCCAAAATACCTTTTCAGTAGTGTATACAATTTCCTCCAAACGTCTTGGGAATGTAATTTTAATTGAAAAGTCCAGCATCATCATTATGTTCAATTACTTTATTACTTGATATTTTCACCATTTTTCATATCAATTCCGTATTGTCATACTTGTTAATAACTTCAACTAACACCTTAACATTAACAACGAAGAATATCAAACTAGAGATCCAGATCGACTGGAAACTATTGAGCCCTCCATACTCCAGAGCATATGCATCAAGGAGCCACAGCCCCTGACTGCCAATCCAGATAATGAACAATATCATTAATCGTCTCACCCTCATCTTAATATATGGTAAACAAAGTGGTAGTAGAGACACATACCAGAAGAAGTACTGAGATGTGATAACCGAATTATAAGTCACCATCACCATAGCTTGCGTCAGCGTAGCAAATGGTAAATCTTTTTTGCGTGAGTATCGAAAAGACAATGCAATCAACAGAATCACTGGCGGTAAAATTGTCAGCCACTTATCGAATAACACTTGTTGTTCAATAGATAAATAATGCATATAAAAATATACAGAGAAATTATGTCGTGCATCTCTTCTGATTAAATGATAAATGAGACTCTCATGGAGAAATTCATATCCATAAAAGTAATAACTAACTAACGTACATAAACCCAATGATAGAATACATCCTGAAACGAGCTTAATCTGCCGAATATTGGGTAAAAAATGATTATCCGATATTCCCAGATACATCACCAAACTGAATGCAATCGGATACAGTCGAAAATGCACAGAAATACCGTGAATAATTCCCGAAAGAAATGGATTATCACTGATCAAATAGTTCAACGTCAACAACACTAGAAAAACAGCAACAGAGTCCGCATTGCCTCGTGTCGATATTACGATTATTAATGGACAGTAGAGCCAGACTAATGCGCAAATACCAGATGTTTTATCGTTGCATTGTCCTCTCATCAATATGTGCTTCATTAAAATGGCGATGATTATGTCGATTAGTGAAAACAGTATTTTTCCGAAGCTCGAATGGAGTAATATGTTGGGCGTCAAAATTAATGCTAATAGCGGAGTGTAACGATAAGTATGCCGCTCATATGGGGATTTACCACTCAATAAAAAACGCGAAGCATCTGTGTAAACTTTGTAATCAACGTCGGTGTAAGGGACGCTGAAATATTTGTCGTGCAAGTCAGCGTAGGCGACTAGAATTAATCGAAGGATTAATGCTAATGTGCAGTGACTTTTAAAGTTAAATCCCATGATTTAAGAACTAAATTAAATTTTTACTATAAATAATGAAAAATAAGTTTAACAAATTGATGATGAATTGATATCTTCAAGATCAATGTTTAATGGTCGTTTTCAGAATTTTGTTTCATTTCTGGCTGCCGCTTGTACCAGACAGTTCTTGAATTTTGTGAATTCAGACAAACAATCGTCTTTACTCAAATTTGATTTTGCTAAGACGCACTTCGCGTACTCTCGGGCAGGTACTCTACATTCTGCCAAGAGGAGTGGGTACTTTCGCAATCGCTCTTTGGCTCTGTTAACTGAATTCATATCAATGTTTTGTAAATTTGAGATATTTTACAGTAGTTTAATCTTCCTCATCACCAAATCTCGCTTTTCTTTCCTGACGTCTCATCTCCACCGCTTCCTCCAAAGTCATTGTAGGTGCAGTCATCCAACTTCCATATATGGGACCACTGAAGATTATGCCCATCGCTAGTAGTGTACCGATAACGTTTAAGGCACGGGGAAATCGGACGGCCCAAGAGTATTCCTTCAGTAAATGTGGGTCCTTTTTGGTCATGACTTCTTCGATGATTTTAACTGTAAGCATTTTGTATTGATTTAGTGTCTAGAGTTGGTGATGATGGTTGCAGTCTTTGAGTTGCGGAAATTCATATTAGTGTCTGTATTTGGGATTGAATGAATGATTTGGATCATGATCGTTTGAATGACTTGGAAATTGAGATAATGGAAAACAGCAAAGAGATAAAGAATATCAAGTCAGTCCAGAAGTTCCACGCAGATTATCTAACCAATAGTAAATTTAACCCCTCTATAAACTTTAATGATGACCAGCTTCGAAAGTATTTGCCCATAGTTTGATGAATTTTTTTTTAATTTTTCGGCCTTCGAATCCCTTTCCTCGGGTCCCATTCGGCACTCTATACCACCCTTTACATGCGGCTGTGGATCTTGCACTGTACCGCATTCGCACTCCTATAGAAGATAGGAGCAGCATATGAAATCTTCCCAAAAACAAAAATAATTTTTCACTAACAAACTGATTAAAAAATCGCACCAAGATCGTGAATTTTTATTTACTTTTTGTTATCATTTATTTTCATAGGTTCCATTTGTTCGTTGATTTTCCTTAGTTGTATGCAGAACCTCTATGTATTCAGTGTTTGGCACTTTTCGTGATTTCACTACTTTTTGTAATGATATTTCTTTGATCATATAATTCATTATTATATTCGAGAGTAACGCTCATCCTGAAAGAATGTTACGCTGATTTTTTTGGGTGATACACTCGCTCTTATAAACACATATTTTTCCTAAATAATGGGGAAACCTGAGGCATAGTGGAACGTTTGTCATAGTCGAAATCCCAACATCCTTGTTTATAAACAAGGATATCAAGCGAGAAATCAAGAATTAAAGATCATAACAAAAGTTCCACTTGACTCCATTTGGACAGTATTATAGTCACGGGTATTCAAGCATTGGTAAACGGCCGGTATAATTCACCAATCACTCTTGAATATCGGCGTGACGTCAGCCAACCCAACTTTCTATACTCATCCGAAGTCAGTTGCAGTGATACCAACTTTCCCACTACAATCTCCTCTTAGAGAGGTTAGAGGAATGGATCGATGAAAATCCCAACACCTGATTTATGAAAAAATTATTTTCTCAGTCAACTATTGATTATAAAATTTGAAACAATAACAATAGGAATTCGAATAATACATGAAACCATTTAGGCGGTCTAAAATGCCCTAGGATGGGATAAACTATGCAAAAAAAATGAGTAAAGATATTTGAGTAGTGTAGAGGGAAGTTGACTCGCGTATAGTATGGCAGTTGCGTACCCAAAGAGGAGGTGCGCGTACCCGTTCTTGGGGACGTGACGCAACTGCGTTCCTTGACCACAGGAACTCATACTGGTGTTGTGTAGAGAATAAGTTACAATTAGGGTCCCTAGACAGATCCCCATCTTCTATAGATTTTAATGGAAATTTCAATATGCAGGGTGTCCCAGGACCGATCGCTTTCCTGAAAGGGTATTCTGGGGAATAATTTTTGTGATCGAAAGTTCCTCTTCGACTTTTCGATTCGACCATTTTTCATTTTTGTCTGACTCTTTTTTTTTTACGGTTACTACTTATTCCAGGGCCGAATTTTTTTTTATTTAATGTTCATATTTTTACAAAACATTCCAAAAAAATTTGGTGTAGTGTATCGCCCCGTATCCACGACAACCCCCGCCAGACTACTAGCGCCCCCAATCAATTCCCAAAACACGTAATTGCAAAACCGAAAATTTTTTTTTTTTTCGTTAATTTTGAGATTTTTTTAATGGTTCCCATTGTGTCTGTTCCGATCCATTACCAACCTACCCACACATAAAAAACAACACCATCTTCCTTTGTACCGGAAACAAAGATGATTGAAAATAATAATTCCAATTTTCATTTTCTTTTTCGCTGTTGGATATGATTTTGGACGCGTGGGCGTGATAATGGGGAGTTTTTGAGTCGATGGGTGAGTGGACAGATGACAAGTGTAACATCTAACGTGGATAAAAAGAAAAAAAAATGGAAAAAAATGATAATTCAATTGTGAATTTCCTCTTCGATTTTGGAAATGGTTTTGGACGCGTGGGGATGATAATGGGGAGTTTCTGAGTCGATGGGTCGTGGACAGATGATAGGAATACCATTCAACATGGAAAAAAATCAATGAAAAAACAAAAAAAATGATCATTAGTTTTTACAATTTCCTCTTTCGATTTTGGAAATGATTTTGGACGCGTGGGGATGATAATGGGGAGTTTTTGAGTCGATGGGTGGGTCGACAGATGACAAGCGTAACATCTGACGTGGAAAAAGAAAAAAAAAATGAAAAAAAATAATAATTCAATTTTGAATTTCCTCTTTCGATTTTGGAAATGATTTTGGACGCGTGGGGATGAAAACGAGGAGTTTTTGATTCGATGGGTGGGTCGACAGATGACAAGCGTAACATCTTACACGAAAAAAGAGAAAAAAAAATGGAAAAAAAAATAATTCAATTTTGAATTTCCTCTTTCGATTTTAGAAATGATTTTGGACGCATGGGGATGATAATGGGGAGTTTTTGAGTCGATGGGTGGGTGGACGAAAAGCGTAACATCCGACATGGGAGGAACCAGAGCAAAGCTAATTGATTGTCCTACGATTTATTTTTGGTGGCCCCCTGGGTAGGAAAATTTCCGTGTTTGGAAGATCTTCCGAATATCTTTGGAAGAATCTTCGGAAGATTAACTCGAAGATCTTTTTGGTGACCCAAAAAGATTCTGCGGGAGACAGAATCTTCCAAAGAGATTGTTGGAAGATCCTCAGGAGACGACTTTTTTTTCTATGAAATCTTCCGGAGAAAATGTTGGAAGATCTTCGGAAGACAACTTCTTTTCCCGAAAATCTTCCAGAAACAGTGTTGGAGGATCTTCGGAAAAAAACTTTTTTTCCATGAAATCTTCCAGAGACAATGTTGGAAAATCTTCGGAAGACAACTTTTTTTGTCTGCAGAAAATTTTTCAGCGAATTTTTTCCCGTCAAAAGTTGACGAGTCGATGTAGGGAGATGTTCAGGAAGGCAACGAGTCGAACATGGAGGGGGTGGAATCCTTCTTGCGTGGAGAGCATTCGCAGATTGAATCATTGTGGCAATGGATTGGGAAACATTTTATCCCCTACGTTTGAACCTCGTATCCCCCTCTTGCCACTTTATTATTGATCCTCATCCATATCCATATCCTGGCAATTATATTAAATTTCCCACTTTCGTAATTCTCCAACTCCAAAACTCCCCAACTACGAAACTTCTTCACATTGAAGCTCTCCAGCTTCCAGACCCTCTCATTTAAACATGTCCCAACTTCAGTGTCCCAATTTCAAAATTATCCCAACTTCAAAATTGGCTAACTCCAAAAATGTTCAACTTGAAAAATTTTCAACTCCAAGGTTGACCCACTTTGAAATTTTTCAACTTCCAAATTGGTCACTTGAAGAATTTTCTATTTCAAAGTTGACCCACTGCGAAATTCTCCCAACTTCAAAATTGACCCACTTCGAAATTCCCTCAGCTTGAAAATTGGCCCACTTCCAAATTCGTCAATTTCGAAATGCTTTTACTTCAATGTTGGCCCACTTCAATATTGAAGTGGGTCAACTTTTCACCTTCAAAGCTGACCCACTCAAAAATTCTACAACTTTAAAGTTGACCCATTCCAAAATTCTACAACTTCAAAGTTGATTCATTTCAAAAAATTTCAAACTTCAAAGTTGACTCACTTTGAAAAATTTTAATATGAAAAATTTTCAACTTCAAGGTTGACCCACTTAGGAATTTTACTGCTTCAAAGGTAACTCACTCAAATTTTTTCCAAATTCAAAGTTGACTTCAAACTTTTCCAACTTTAAAGTTGACCCACTTCAAAATTCTTCAACTTTGAAGTTGATTCACTCCAAAATTTTACTGATTCAGGATTGACCAACTTCAGAATGATTCAACTTGAACGTCGATTGACTTCAAAACTGACCCACTTCAGAATGACTCAACTTTAAAGCTGACCCACTTTGAAATGCCACAATTTCAAACTTGACCCACTTCAAAATGCTTCAACTTCAAACTTGACCTACATCAAAACTCCAACTTTTAAAGTTGACCCACTTTAAAATTGACCAACTCCCAAATTTTCCATGCTCCGAAATTTTGCCTGCTTTGAAATTTTTCAACTTGAAAATTGACCCATTCCAAGATTGATCCACTTCAAAATTTCACAGCTCCTAAATCAACTTCAAGATTTTACAATTTCAACATTTTACAATTTCAATATTTTACAACTCCAAGATTTTACAATTTCAAAATTGACTCACTTCAAAATTTTACAACTTTGAAATTGACCCACTTCCAAAATTTTCCAACTCTTGAGGCTGGATCATTCGTTCGTTTACAACCGAGTTGTATGTGATTCATAAGCGCACTATGGGTCGCATACGATTCGCTTGCGAGCGGATGACCGATTCAGCCATATCTGTGAGGTCCATGAGAATTAAAATGTGCTATATTTGAGACTCCTGAGAGTTTAGACCTCTGCTCAAGATCTTGGCCAGCCGAGGCGGCCTCCGGTCCGCACAGTTTCTCATTACATGTGAGTCGCCGGATGACAGTACTCCTCATAAAGCCCAGTGTGATCTCTATCATCTTTTTTAAAATCTATTTTCTAAAAAAAGTGGTGACATTAATGATCTCCTCATGACGAGAAGGTCGAGGTTGGAACTTCACGAAACCTATGACTTCTTATCAGCATCCAACAAGTAGAGACAAAAATTTCTGGACTTTATACAGAAATAGAAATATCCGGAGTGACGTAGCATTTACGAGTGAGACTTTTGACCCTATGGTAGCCAACATCTTGGTGTACTTCCGCAGTATCTATGGATGTGAAAAATTTTGCAATATACTAGAGCCCAGATTTGGATCATATTTTATTGGATACGTTGAAAGACGATCACCAAAATTTCAAGGATCTTGACCAGCCAGTTTTTGAGATATGCATTGTCGACAATTAAAAAATACGATCATTTCAATTTTTGACGATGCATATCTCAAAAATGGGGTGGTCAAAATCTTAAAAATTTTGGGGATCGTCTTTCAACGTACCCAATAACATGTGATCTAAATTTGGGTTCTCTAGCATATTGCGAAATTTTTCACATCAATAGATCCTGCGGAAGTACCTTAAATATTCAAATGTTGGATTACGACATTGAAAAGTCATGTAATTTACTTTTATAAACCGACGGCCGTGGCTGTTAGGGTATGGGATTAGCACGTGAGCAATCCGGATTCGATACCCGGCTGGGGAGCCAAAATTTGTAACACTGTAATCTCACAGGTTCACTGTCGAGCGGGAGTCTCGTTAAAGGGACGACTGTACCTGGGCAGGTTTTGCCCTCAAGTGAGGTTTTCCCTCGTCCTGCGGCGAATGTGGTACAGGGGGTTGGGGGGTGGGAAGGGAAGAAATCGTAAAAACCCGAAAGGGTATACGAGAGAAAATAATTTTTTTCTTACTTTTACAAAAACCACAATCGTCAATATTTGATTTCGACAACATGAAAATGAAAATTTTTCACTTGCCTTTCGAAGAGGTAAAAATCTATACCTAACCTACGTGATGGATGCAATGATTAATCCACAGTGCCAAACTACCTTATATTTGACGTGGACACGTCTTTACTTCCATGTTGGAGATGATTCACGGAGATGACTCATAATGACCAGCACCATCTGTTAGACTTCTACAAATCTAGAAAATTTTACGATTTTCTAACAAATTCTCTGCTTGTTTCTATATTTCCGAGAATTCGGATAATTGAAAGAAGCGCCTCGAAGTATTATGTAGTAGACATCTCCGAATCAGTCTTAATTTTAATAAATTTTTGGTTGAAATTGTCGGTACACTCTTTGGGAACTTTATTCACGTAACATTCTCACTGGATTTTCAATCATCAGTAATTTGGTAGGGGAGGGTGGGGCAAAGCGGAACACTAGGGTAAAACGGATATAATGGTTATTTGGGGGTTTTGAGCCGCTGGTTATCTAGCTAACAAAAACTAAGCCGCAACAACCCGCAGCGCGATCGACAAACGTAAAAACCAATGTAAAAGAAGTCATTGTTCCATTTTCCCCCACTCACCCCTTGTAAATAGTCATGTTTCGATTGAAAATTCAAGTAATTTGCAGAATTCTCGTCCTCTCGTTATTCAAAAATTTGCACTACATTTTAAATGTTCATGATTTCTTCCGTTCCGAAAGGGGGGGGGGGCAGATATTGTCGCATAGATCGAGAACCGGCATTCAAATCCAAGAAGAATGCAGAAGATAATGCCAGTTGACCAATTTGCACTCTGAAATAGAATAAAGTATCGAACACAAATAAATTTTTCGTGAACTTATATCCCGGGTAGAAAAATTTTCGTGTCTGGAAGATCTTCGGAATGTCTTTGGAAGAATCTTCGGAAGATTATCTCGAAGATCTTTTTGGTGACCCAAAAAGATTCTTTGGGAGACAGAATCTTCTAGAGAGATTGTTGGAAGATCTTCAGGAGACGACTTTTTTGTCTATGAAATCTTTCGGAGAAAATGTTGGAAGATCTTCGGAAGACAACTTCTTTCCCGAAAATCTTCCAGAGATAATGTTGGAAGATCTTCGGAAGACAACTTCTTTTCCCGAAAATCTTCCAGAGACAATGTTGGAAGATCTTCGGAAGACAACTTTTTTTCCATAAAATCTTCCAGAGATGATATTGGAAAATCTTCGAAAGACAACTTTTTTTGTCTGCAGAAGATTTGTCAGCGATTTTTTGTCTGTCAAAAGTTGACACAAGTCCATGTAGGGAGATGTAGATGGAATCCTTCTTGCGTGGAGAGCATTCACAAATCGAATCATTACGGCAATCAATTGGGAAACATCTCAACCTCTGAATTTTAATCGCGTGTCTCCCTCGTGCCCCCTGATTACTGATCGGCATTCATACCCATATGTTGACGATTATATTAAATGTTCCACTTTCGGAATTCTCCAACTCCAAAACTCCCCAGCTACGAAAATTCTGCACATCAAAGTTGAAAATGAAGTTGAATTCTATACTTGACAACTTAAAGTCCCCATCAAAATTTTCCAACTTGACAAGTTTCCGCCGTCAAAATTCTCCAGCTCCATAAGTTTCAATTTCGGAATCCACCCACGTCAAAATCGACCCACTTCGAAACCGGCCCACTTGAAAATTCACTCACTTCATGGTTTACCTACTTCATTTTTCCCCTGCTTCAAATTTGTCCCACTTAAATCTTTTTCCCTACTTCGAACCTTTCCCCACTTCAGTCTTTTTCTACTTTGACCCTTTCCCCACTGCAATCTTTCCCACTTTAATCTTTTGACCCACATTAAACCCTTTTTTCCGCATCAATCCTGGCCCCACTTCCATCTTCCCTCACATCCATCCTTACTTCACTTCAATCCTTGCCCCACTTCAATCCTTACCCCACTTAAACCTTTACCAACATCAATACTTATCCCACTTCAATCCTTACCCCACTACAATCCTTTTCCTCACTGCAATCATTTTCCTCGCTTCAATTCTTTTCCCACACTTGAATCCGTTACCTCAACTTCAATCCTTTTTCCCCACTTCAATCCGTTACCTCCACTTCAATCCTTTCTCCCCACTTCAATCATCTCCCCACTTCCACCCATCTCCCCACTTCGATCCCTCTCCTCGCTTCAATCCCTTTCACCCACTTCAATTTACCCACACTTCAATCTTTTTTTCTCACTTCAATATTTTCCCCCACTTCGATCTTCAACCTCTACGCTTCAGCATTTTCCCTCACTTCAATCCCCCAACGTTAATCCCACGACTTCAATTTCCTCAACTTCAACTCCCAACTTCGGTTTCCCCAACTTCAATTTGTCCACACCTCAATCTTTTCACATTTCAATTCACCACTTCTATCTATTTCCACTTCCAATCTTTCCCACTTGAATTTTCCTACATTTTCCCCTTTCGAAATGTTCCCACTTCGATACGCCCCCACTTCGGCGTGTCTTAACTTTAACATGGTCACACTTCAAAATTTTTAGTTTGGAATTTTTCCTCACTTCCGAACTTTTCTACTTCAGATTTCCCTACTTCAAAAATTTTCCCACTTCGAATTTTTCCTCACTTCAAAATTTTACTACTTCAATTTCTATTCACTTCAAGCTATTTCCACGTCAAATTGCTCCCGCTACAAATTTTTCAGATTTCACCATTTCCTTACTTCGATTTTTTTCGCTTCAAAGTTTTCCTACTTCTATTTTTTCCCACTCCAAAATTTCCCTCATTTCCATCGACTTTGATTTTCATCAATTTGAATCTTTATCAACCTTGATTTTCAACAATTTTCATCAACTTCAATTTTTTGACAACTTGGAATCATGCTCTACTCCAAATATCCCTTGAATTTGAATGTCTCACAACTTTGAATTTTCTGAACTTCAAAGTTTTAACTAACAATGAGCTTGACCCTCCAAAAAAATGAGGGAGTTAGCGAAGCCCTCGTAATGTGGGGAAGTTATGTTGAGAGTCAATCTAGAACCCTTAAGAGTAAGTCACTTATACTAACTCACTCAAGATAATCCTTAGACTACCTCAAGAAAAGAATGGAAGTGACATTGTAGTTATCGTTTGACAGGGTAGCCTCAAAAAAGAAAAATTGAATTGAGGTGGAATCTTAATAGCTAAAATCTTATGCTTGGAAGTGTAGAGACATGAAACTGGAAACAGGAGACTG
>NW_021680861.1:92547-94051 GCF_001412515.2 Diachasma alloeum | reverse complement strand
AACTCGTGAATAACGCGCTGTGCGTCCAAAAACGTACTACACAAAGTTGTAGAGATCAAAATTCTACACAAAAAATGTTGAGGGCACTTTACCCCCATTCGCAACCGTTCATTCCCCATAGCCGCGTGAAGATCAGATGGGAAAAAAAAATGTTTTCCATTAAAAAAATTGAAGTTGATGAATTTTTTTTTTTGTAATTCGAAATATCAGTGTTTTTTTTTTCAATAGCTTGTTTATTTATTCAGAGCGAATCTAATATATGTTGCTATTTATATCTTGACATTGAATCAATNGTGGGGAAGTTATGTTGAGAGTCAATCTAGAACCCTTAAGAGTAAGTCACTTATACTAACTCACTCAAGATAATCCTTAGACTACCTCAAGAAAAGAATGGAAGTGACATTGTAGTTATCGTTTGACAGGGTAGCCTCAAAAAAGAAAAATTGAATTGAGGTGGAATCTTAATAGCTAAAATCTTATGCTTGGAAGTGTAGAGACATGAAACTGGAAACAGGAGACTGTGCATTTAATTGTATTGAACAAATATACATCTCCAAAATGGAGAATCAAAAAACCATACGCTGGAAAATGAAAGAGAAAGGATGTGTGTCGAATTGAGCGCATGAGCATGGGCCTATCCGTAGGGAAATCAGGCAGTTTCGATCATCACGCGTACCGGAAACGATGAATTGGTTCCTTCCCCTGAATATTACACAGGAGCGATTAGGCCCGACGTCTCACTCAAAGAGCTTGACTCCCAGCAATGGGACCTTACGATTGATGGGCATTTGACCGCATCCTGAATTTCGGGCAAACCGTCAGGGTTTGCAATATATAATCGTCTTTCTTTTCATCAACTTTGATATTTTATACACTGTGATCGCTCCTACAGTTTTTATGTCTGGCTTTTACTGACTTATCCTTATACTCAGCCTTACATTTGGCTGTCATGTGACCCTCTACGATTGAGCCTGGCTGCGAAGATAGTGCAATTGTACGCGAAAAATGAAAAACGAGTCAAGGAGGGTTTTTTTCGTCACTGAGGCAGAGATAATAGGGGAGATTGCTCAGGCTTATGGGAACCAGAGATAATAGGGGAGATTGCTCAGGCTTATGGGAACTGTTCGATCAGAGTTTCATAGCGGTGGCGCGCATGAACTAATCGAGAGGCCGCCTCTGTGGGTAAAGAAATTTTCATCTATTACCATGGAAACAGTCGATAACAGGGATGCGTTCCCAATCTTAAATCCAACATGAAACCTCCTTTGCATTCACTCATCCGCTTGATTATCCCATTTTCGTTCATACAACTTCTTATTGTCTTAATTTGTAAATTAGTTGATCATAAAGGAGAGGGAGAGAAGGAATTATGAAGTCTTGAGCGAAAGAGGATCATTTATTTGAATTTCTATACAACTAGATCTTTAATAAAAAAAAAAATACGAGCAATTCATCTTATTCACATTTATTACATATTTTGTCAGTGATACAAAGGTAATGAATG
>NW_021680861.1:84952-85192 GCF_001412515.2 Diachasma alloeum | reverse complement strand
TCGCATCCAGTCCGTGACGATCCACAGGCCCGTGCGCGCATGCGCAAATAGTCTGAACAATACTGTAGGGAGTGGGGGTGAGACGGAGACTTCTCGCTCGCACAAAAGGTTCTCATTCACGGCGCCGGATTTAGCGATTGAAGCTAGAAAATTGCGTTCAACTTTGAATCCATGGGTGAAGCGGAAATTTTTTCTCTGTAAATTCTAATTCTCTTAGAATTCTTTAATGCCTAAAGGAGG
>NW_021680861.1:83372-83643 GCF_001412515.2 Diachasma alloeum | reverse complement strand
ATTAAGCAATGAAACCGCTGTCATTTATTTAGAACATAATTCTCCATCGATCGATATTGCTTTCATTCTTTCATCGTAATTAGGGGGGGAGAAATGACTTTTCCAATTGGGGGAGGCCCTCCGAAGAGCCGTTCGGGGTTACTCTGCACTTTTGAAAATTCATTCCTCTGCTCCTACGTGAGATTAAACAATAAAACCGCTGTCATTCATTGAGAATTTAATTCTCGATCGATCGGCGTCGGTTTCATTCCCTTCTCTCAATTAGGGGGGG
>NW_021680861.1:81437-82037 GCF_001412515.2 Diachasma alloeum | reverse complement strand
TTATTAAAGATCTAGTTGTATAGAAATTCAAATAAATGATCCTCTTTCGCTCAAGACTTCATAATTCCTTCTCTCCCTCTCCTTTATGATCAACTAATTTACAAATTAAGACAATAAGAAGTTGTATGAACGAAAATGGGATAATCAAGCGGATGAGTGAATGCAAAGGAGGTTTCATGTTGGATTTAAGATTGGGAACGCATCCCTGTTATCGACTATTTCCATGGTAATAGATGAAAATTTCTTTACCCACAGAGGCGGCCTCTCGATTAGTTCATGCGCGCCACCGCTATGAAACTCTGATCGAACAGTTCCCATAAGCCTGAGCAATCTCCTCTATTATCTCTGACTGAGGCCCGAAAAGTGGCGCTTACGGGGCCTGTGTTGAGAGGGCCTGCGGCCCCTGGACCCCGCTTCTGCGCCTCCACCCCACCCCCTCCCCTTCATCGGGCCTTCCTGACAAAAAATAGTATATGTCATACGGACCGAGACGTCGGTTTGCGATTCGTGTGAGTTAGCAGCACTCGGCAGTCGGTAAGACAGGACTGGGCTCGCCTTCGACGAGCCTTCGCCGAAGGGTCCAGGGGCCGCAGGCTTCGG
>NW_021680861.1:72047-81409 GCF_001412515.2 Diachasma alloeum | reverse complement strand
TAGATAAAAATCTAAATTGCCTGTGAGTTTTTCAAGAATATCTCGGAAACTATAGCGAGTTTTTTCAAAAATTCGGGGGATTGAGGGGGGGGGTCGTACATCAAGAACCCTCGTTGAACAATCCCACCCCCTACTCCCCCAAATTTTTCAAGGAAAATTTGCTCAAACTAGCGGAAAAGACTCACCGTCGAGCTAAACGGCAACGGAAGGGGGGTGGGGAATTATTTATTGCTCCAAAAATAAACTGCTATTTTTTTAAATTTCATTGTGCGCGAATTATATCGCACTCTGTACGTCTTGATATTATACCACGATATTGTATTTCCAAATATAAACACTTGAAGTCATTCGTACTTCTTGATACATTTCTACACGAGTTTTCGCATGGTTTTTGAGATACCGTAGTCTTGATGATGATGTTGAAATACCCTAATTCTAAAAAGAAATCTGAAATAGCTTTGTTTTATTAGACGCTGTCAATAATACGCTCATTATCATTTTTCGAGATGTTACCACTCACATAACTCGTATCAATCATTCATCATCAAGCGAATTATATGCAACCAATAAGTGCACTAGGGGTCGCATAGCATTCGTTCATGAGTGTATAAATTAACTAGTCACATCCAAGACATTATGAAAATCAAATTTCTCCATGTCTATATAGTGAAAATCCGTACCATATGATTATTCTCGAAAAAAGATACGAATCATACTTTCAACGTCGATTATATATATTCCCCAGAAACCATCGTCACGAACCGCTGTCTTCGTTCAATTCTCATGAGTTTGGAAATGAAAAGAAGAGGATTGTTCATTTTTGTTCCTTGAACTAATGATGTTTATACTACATTGAAGGATACCTCGAGTGACTCTAGGTGAACTACCTAAATTAGAGTAGAAGTCTTGAGCTTCGTTGTTCGTTCGCCAACCAGCGTATTGTACGAGGTCCATAACCGCACTACAGACTTCATACAATACGCTTGTAAGCCAACCAACGAATTGGATTCGCTCATAGACTCGATAATTCATGAATTTACACGATGTTATTCTTCCCCAATATCTTCATATAAAGTTAGAATTACTCAATTTTCATCCTTTCATACTCTTTCATGAAATCCACTCACTTTAAATGAAAAGAAGATATAACCCATGCGAAAACCTAGGCTTCTCTTTTCGAATTCCGGGTGCTCAGAGAGAGAAAAACATGGAACAATGGTGTAATAATGATAGCATAAATTCTCTGTACAATAAGTTATGTTTCATATTTATTCATTCATCCAATAGATGTTTGTATTGAACATGACAAACTTGTCTGATATCGATAACGATGATAACCATTACAATAACACTCAACTATTAGAATCGACGATATTTTTCAGAAATTTCAACTTCCCGTGATTGAAAATACTTCGAGGAAAATTTTCGACTTTGCCACTTTTTCAGATAAATTCTTTAATGAATAAAAATAAGTTCGAGATAAGTGCGACCAAAAACCAATTTCAATTTTTTACATTTTCAATCATCTAGTTTGATTAAATTCATTGTACTTGAGTGGTTCAGAATACATCAACGTGCTGTGGTGAGTTAGTATCGTGTTTTTCCATGTGTCTTGGGGGGCACGCACATGCACAGTCAGTGTCCGATCCTTAATTTTGAGATCTTTATCACACTCCCATTTCGATGGCAGTGTACCTTAAGATGCATTGAAAATTACCCATTATTTAAACCCATTGAATAGTTGTAACTAATAGAAATCCTTCAAGATTTATGCGAGGTTGTATATACAGAACAGTTTGCTACTCACATAATTGATATATGCAGTGAAGCGGGACATATCTTTGGGAATGTATTTGTTTTTTATTTGTTTCTTGAGAGTAGATTGGAATATCTAGAAGTTTGTCAATGCGGGTCAAGTTGTAGCCGAGTCCTACCAGTAGTAACTTCTCGGCCTTCATTAGTTTAGAAGCAGGTATTCAGGGACATTTAGTAAAGATGATCATCTGGGAAAGAATAAGAGAAGAAAAAAGAGCAAATTGAAAACGAATTTCCCAAATGGTGGTTGGCAAGTTTCGAAGTTGAAAAAATTTCAAGTTTCAACAAAGTTAGACATATTTGTAACTTGACAACTTCGTAACCTGCGACAACTTAAAAACTTGACAATTTCAAACCTTCATTCCTCAAATGGTAGTCATGATATGGAGGGTTATGATGGAGTTTGACAATAATAATTCTCACCATGTTAAAGAATCACTGCTTTTGATCAGATGATGAGTCAATCACAACAATCATTTGCAGTCCCGTGGAGCCAATAGAAAACTGAAGTCGCTTGAAGCAGACTGGAATCACGTGAAATAGACTGGGATCTCGCAAAGCAGCTTGGAGTCGCGTAAAGCAGTCCAGAGTCACGGAAAACGGACTAGAGTCGCGTAAAGCGGACAACATCAGACCAGAGTCACGTAAAGGGGACTACAGCAGACCAGAGTCGCGTAAAGCGGACTACAGCAGACCAGAGTCGCGTAAAGTGGACTACAGCAGACCAGAGTCGCGTAAAGCGGACTACAGAAGACCAGAGTCGCGTAAAGCGGACTACAGCAGACTAGAGTCGCTTAAAGCGGACTACAGCAGACCAGAGTCGCGTAAAGCAGACTGAAATGACGTGAAGCAGACTAGGAAAGTATGGAGTCGCGTGCTTTGCCGATAGCGAGCTTTGGCACACATGTTCTCTTGGAAGCAGATAACTCTTCCGTCAAGTGTGACTCTTTACAACTCATATGTGGTAACGGCATATCTCACAATCGAGTCATTCATTCACGTTTGCCTGATTGACTTGGCTGTCATTGTCGGCGGTTTATGAAATATTTTTCAATTTTATGATTAGCATTTTCTCCAACGAATTCCTGTGATAACTTTTGAGCATTTCGTCACTGGCAGAGTTATAGCTTAACTGATTCAATTGCGTAAATAGAATCAGAATTTGGGAATTTAACACAGAAGTACACTGCTCTTAGCTGAGATACAGGCATAACACACGGGGTATTATCAGCATCAGAGTGTAGTTTGTGTATAAAGTGCACTACAATTTCGTCTTCAACTCAATTGGTTTCATTCTGAATGGATGTGACATGGAAAATTTGGTTATGAAGGCCAATGTTTGGGTTTCATTCAGGCAGGCCTCACAGCGACTACTAGCACAGGTACAATTTGAGACACGTACAAATTTCTCGATGAATCCAAAATGCTTCACATCATCAAGAGTAAATTCTACACAGGTTGAATTCGTTTTGAATGCTCTGTTGTATGATTTCGCGACATAAACGTTTCCGTTTTGTAACAATCTATTAAATTCATAAACTGATGTTCCATCGATACCGGATTGGTTCAACCCTTCGCGAATCCAGTCAGGGACCTCCATTATTCTCTTGATTGTACCAATAATAGATTCTCCATTCTCCATTTGCGACAATTTGTAGCGGTGAGTGCCCTTTTTCTCCACTTTGTCGCAAAAATTCAAGGCACTACTACCAGGCTGTAAGTATTTTGATCGAAGAGTAGCTAATTGTACATATAACGCAACGGCTGCACACAGTTGAAATTGTGGTTCCTTCGTGGTGTGCAAATATGATCTAACTACTCCATTGGCGTTTTCAAAAGGGAAACATGAAGTTACGTGTAATGGTCCGTAATCACTGACAATACGCCAAAGATGTGGTAATGAGTGGAGGCAGCAGGTCATGAATCGATATGTATATAAATTTTCAAAACCTCCTAGGTAATCATCAAGAAGAGTTCTCCCTTTCTGGATGTCATTAGAGGAAATTGAATTTTGATAAAATAGATATAATCCATAAACTAATTGTTGATGATGGGAGAAATATATTTCTGACATAATGCCGTCCAATACCGGCAGTGAATAGATCAAGAGCCACAGGATTAATTCTGAAGCTTTCCAGTACGCGAGGTCGTTGATGGTTCTCGGAGATCGTTTGACGAAAGAGGGTGGTGTGATAGAACAGAGGCGCTCGTTCACTTCTTTGGTGTGCTGGAAAAGCGAAGCAGGGTGCTGTCGGTTCTCTTTGTCGAACCACACGTTTAAGAGCATTTTCGCAATGTTCGACACCAGATGCATTGAATCAATGACGGTAGATCGAATATAATCTTTCGTTATCATTGAAAGAACCGTTGGTCCCTTGACCCCGTAGATCGACTTCCCTCGAGCGTGTGCCTCTTGCGCATATCGTTTGGTTTGCGTTAATGATCGCAGTGACCAATCTGTCACTTGTGTATATACCCTGTGTTGAAGAACTTTGATGATACGAGTTAGACAAATTCAGGAAAGCAGCCTTGGCAGGGAAATCATATGTACCGCATATGATCACAGCTTGAACGAGGGCATATTTGCCCACATCGTGAATGTACTGTGAAATCCCTCGATACAAATCTCGCAGGGGCTGTATCAACGGTTTCATGAATATATTTCCCTTTGGTTTTCCCTTTCCAAACCAAAGACCAGCCATAATGATGTTTGATGGTTTGTCCCGCTCTTCAGGGGAGAGTTCATTGATTCTAAGGAAGAATGGCCAAATGTCAAAGGTTGAGGATTTGAAAAGCGAAACCCCATCTGTATTCCATGTAAAGGATATATTGTATTGTGAATTCAAGTCTACTCGTGATTCTTCTGAGCAGTAACTCTGATAAACCTCTCCATCATATATATCCTCTAGATTCTCTGGATTCTCTTTAGTTCTATGGAAACGATAGGATAAACCATCGAAAAAACCAGGACGTTTGAATAATTCCGGTAGTTGGGATATCAGTGGGATTTCAATGAAGTAACATATTTTGGCAGTTGTTTTGTCAGTTGTTTCGTCAGCTGCTTTGTCAGGTGGGCAACATTTTTCATCCTGATTTGCTAGCCGCTTGTAACACTTTGAGTAATAGAAGTGTTTAACAATTTGATAATTGGAATTCGCAAGCCATTTCCGAAAGAAGTAAAGGGTCTTGACACATTTGTTTATGACTGGACAGTGTGCAGCAATGAGAAGTTATAAATCAATCAAGGCTGAATTCGATAAGTTGTGTCTCAAGAAAAATTGCAGAATCATTATGATGCTCTCCGCGACAGTGATGGGGGCACCAGAATATAGAGGATCTTGATAATGTGAGTCGTCTTCTGGAGGAAAATTCTGGAAATCATCCTCAGAATCTGATTCCTCGAATTGTTGATCACCCTGTGAACTTTGACTGCTGAATGAAGCTGCACGGAATTCAGGGAGAGTATTTTCCGACCTTCCATCCTCTGACGAATCTAAACAATCCGCAGCATCGAAAAAGAGTTCGTCCTCACCATTATCTGCTCCTAAAGAATTATGGTTACGTAAATAATCGAAGTGCTGCCTCATTTCTCAGTGGACAATTCGCGACAATTTAGCACGCACCGTTTGACCCTTCTGGTTGGCCCTCGACCGTTGTGCTCTTCTGTTCAACTCTTACGATCGTTTAAATTTCCTAATCTGGTGGTGACCAAAACGGTAATCTTTTCCTTTCCACCTTCAACCCTTTTAACCGTTCAACCCTCGTGACCGCCTAGCTTTACTCTGAATTAGCTCAAAATGCTAGTTCATAAATGAATGAAGTCAAGGCGAGATTGAAACGAGATAGAAATTATAGAAATTGGTTCTGTTTGTTCCAGCACAGAGACGAAACATCCGGAGTTTATTTGAATAAAAAGTCTCGTTTCAAGTTTGTATAGGTTATGTAGATGTATAGGGTTGTGGAGGTTATGTAAAATCCATGTAATGTATAAGAGAAACGCAGCCTACGTTTCCTAATTTTCTCATGTTCGCGTGCTCCCGACGGCTCAAAACCGTGTTTTTTGAAACTGTTGTTTGAAACTGGTTGAAGTGTTGTCGTGTTGTCGTGTTGTTTGAAACGGGTCGAAATATTGAAAAAAGATAAAACCCTCTCAAGGGTCAAATGGAAGAAACGATCCAAGTGATCTCAAATTTCAGATGGAAAAGTCAACAAACACAAACGAGGGTTCTATAATTTGACGATTTTTCTCCATACAGTACCTCTAACCTTTGGAGGTGATTTTTCAATTTGACCTTCGTTCGTAACAGTCAGACCAATCCTCACAGCACACGCTCAGAGTATTGGAAACGCCCCTCACGACAGAGGGTTAAACTTTCTTAAAAACTACAAACTGTTATCCGAAAACTCGGTGACATTCGCAATCGCAATATTTTTCGCCATGTCATTGACGTTCTCATTTTAATCGATAAAAATATTGAAAAACCATTATTCAATGCGGCTTTTCCGTGAAAATCACCAAATGATGTATATCTCCGATCAATAGAAACATTAAAATCCAAATTTTTTGGTAAAAACGTGAAAACGATACACGGAGAAATTTTTTAGAAAAAGTCTAGTGCTAGCACGGGAAAAGAGGCGCTAGATGCCGGCACTAGAAATTTTATTGGGGAAAATGTGAATTTTTCCCCCTATTTCTGTGAAAATTTCACAGAAATCCCCAGAAATTTTACCAGGAATACCAAGAAATTTTACCTTAACAGCACTAGAATTTTTCACAGCCGCTGGATTGTAATTTTTTCCAGTACTCGTACTAGAATTTTATAGAAAGTCATATATCGTTATGTGTGCAAGAAAATGCTTTGAGACTAATATGAATTATTCGATTGAAATAAAAATTGTGAAAAGTTAGCTTAGCACTGGAATCATGGGTTTGGACATTGAGTTCTATTGGTGCTCTGTAAATAATGGAATTATGAAACAAGACAAAAGACCATATTTATGTATTTTTGATGGTGAAACAACTTCGATGTGAATTTTTTTTCCATATCTCTGACTGTGCACTTGCGAAACGGTTATAAAAAAAAACATTGTTGGTAACGTGCCGCATCAAGCAGCACAAACCCGTTAATATGACATTAACTTCTAGGTGTAGCGAATAATGTCAAAATAGTATAGTTCGATAATATCATTTGCATACACGACGGATTTTTCACGAGTGTAAAGTTGGCGGTCCGAGGCAAATCTTTCGCTATCCGATCCGTAAAATACATTACAATTTGAGAAGTTATTACTTAATACGTAAGCCGTTTCACCACTGGACGACTCAGAATCCTCAGCTGCATAATCATTGCTCATCTCAATCTCTCTATCATCTACAATCTCTTCATCACTTGTACTCTCATTGTCACTTATAACCATCCTCTCCTCCTCGTCGCTGCAGTCTTCCAAGTAGACCATTGTACGCATTCGTTTAGCTTGGCGTTGCTTAGTACTCTTAGAAAACGCTGTACCTGGTCGATGATGCGGCATTTTTTTAGAGGGATTAACTCAACTTTTAACTCAATCTGAAAGGAGTATAAGAATATGCGAAAATGAACGAGTCACAATCTATTCTGAACTCTTTCTGAGTGCCTCCTTCCTTCAGAAGTGTTACTTGGGCCTAATAGAATATTATAAAATTTCTACAAGTATCTACAGACTTTTCTAGAACTGAAATGCATTTTTGCTCTGAAAGCTCGAGAATTTTCAGTAGCAATGCTACAAATGATCCAAGATTATTATAGGGAAGAATATATCAAATTTTTCAGAGAGAAAAAAACACAAAACATACGGGAGTCGGCCAAATTGGAATTCCAACCTGCAATAATTCTCGCCAATTCTTCCCTCTTCTTCAAAAAAAAAAATATCTTGAGAACATATACAACGTCTATAACAGATTAGACGGAACCCGATGAGAGGAAAAGAAATGGAAAATGTAGTCCAACGAATGAATAATAAAAATCACAGGAAAAACAGGACATACTTTTTTTTAGAAACAAAAGAGAATTCGCGATCGATCGACAGAATCCCTGAAGGCGATGCACAATCAGGAAATAGATAAAGAATGAGGAATAAATAATTAATATTAATTTCTTGTTCTTAATTATCTCATTACTTAATGACTTTAAGAAAAAATGTCAATAAAATGTTGTTGAAAACTACAAAATTCGCTAAAAAATTCCTCAACATTTTCCCCTCAAATCGTTCATCAATTGCGTAATTAAGAAATTACAAAATTGATCTATAGACTTGAACCCTTTTGCCGGATGTAAATGATTACTTCAAGTGCACAATCTCTCCGGAATCAAAAACAAATCCTCCTTACAAATTAAACACAATTCAAATGAACTTCAAGCCACTTTTGCTTTTAGAAAAAAGTAATATATTTATGTACAATTGTTGTCGATGAAAGCCATCATCGATCGCGCTTAAAAATTTGTAGAGATTATTTTCCGAATATTTCAGAAACGAGTGGGTTTAGGGCAAAATGTTAATAGACTTTTTTTTAAGTTATAATATTCCCTACAAAAATATTTTTTGACATTTTTTTCTAAACCCACGCATTACCGAAATCATTCCACAATTTCCTTATAGTTTTCATTGCGCATCGACCCGAAGGCCCACAGAGGATAACCTAAAGTAGAGGCTCAGTTCTCGGGGTTCGGACGACCCGAAGGTAAAATAAGTATCACCCCATGCAAAGAGGATAGACCTGAGTAGAGCCCCGGATCGGGGGGTTTGACTGACTCCAAAAATGTTAGTTGGTACCCCACGGGAAAAGCGGCGTCCCGGTCGAATTGTCGGTAAATGTGAGTCGGGTGCATGAGTAACTCGGCAGTAGCAGTCCTGCTGTGACAGGGACAGGTTCGGAGGGGGATTTTTGTCCTGCTTGTACTCAATGTTTACTTTATGTTTTACAGTTGATTTATTCGCCGACTAATTAATATTAAGGGATGAAACAAAGACTGTTCAATGGAGAATTAAATTGCCCATCCATCAACCCCCGTTTCATCCCTTAATCTCTGCAATATAGTATATTTCGTCACTAGGCCGAAAGAAACTTTTCTGGCGAATATGAGTTTGCAGCCCGAGCCGAAGGCGAGGGCTGCAATCATATGAGCTAGAAAAGTTTTTTTTGGCCATATGACGAACAGTATTTTTTGTTATGACGGCCGTAGGCAGAGATTCACGGACGCGGAGCGTCCGTGAAGCGCTGCCTCACGGCCGGAATGACAAAAAAAAAATTAATATTGCGACGAAAGTCACGGCGCTATAAGAAACCCAATGTTTTGTCGGCGCAGAGTGACTCCCCAGGAGTCTCCCCAGTGACTCCCCAGGAGGATGGACTCCCCAGGAGGATGGAGAATTAAATTCCCCATCCTTCAACCCCCGTTTCATTCCTTAATCTCTGTAATAAGAAAATTAATATTGCGACGAAAGTCGCGGCGCTATGAAAAACTCAATGGTTTCTCGGTGCAGTGACTCCCGACAACTCGCCCGCTAATTAA
>NW_021680861.1:69958-70762 GCF_001412515.2 Diachasma alloeum | reverse complement strand
CCTATTTACTTTCTTGCACCAAATTTTACCTTAACAAAAAGACTCTATGAAGTTGCATAATCTCCTATAGAATCGGCGCAAGAAACGAATAGAATTCTAATAGAACTTCCAGAGAATTCTCATAGAATTCCAATAGAAATTTAATAGAAAGCGCTAGGTTTTTCTGTTGAATTTTTTCATGCGTGTTATTTTGGCATACCTGTATTCAACATTTCCCTAATAAATCGTAGAATATTCTTAGAACTCGTAGGCCTATCGAAAAATGAAGAATATCCTCTCCTGTAGCGTTGATAATTAATAATAAAGGTTCGTTAACGTTTTTCAAGTGATTATTTTTCTTGATTTTGTTTGTTGTATTCGCGAGAAAAAAGAAAGTTTTGACTACGTTTCAGTGAACAATTCTACCTTGTATTTTCAGATTAATCCCATTCGATTAGTTAATATCTCGTTATTTCTGATGAGCCTGTGATTGTTCATCTGAAAAAGCATGCCATCTTCACATTTATTCGATTGTTTTTTCGCTCAAATCACGATGCCATCGGACCTGTCAAATCATTATTGAGGTTAAGTATACTGGGATTGAGTAATTGGAGATGAACCTGAGGTTGAGCAGTGGCCATTCAACTAAAGCCCGGCGAAGCGTTTCGCGTAATAGTCTAACGCTGGGCTGTGAGCGCGTGACGCGGCTCAACCTCGGGTACATGTGACGCGCGTGGAATTTATCCCAAGCTGGGGCGGAGTGGCGTATTTCTAGCTGGGATACGGGTTCCGAGCCGAGCTCGAGCGGCGTGATTTCTACCCGGG